>NC_056729.1:966075626-966193126 GCF_019279795.1 Protopterus annectens
AGTTGCACATTTTCTATCTGTTTTATACCAAGAGCTGCCTGATTTATTGGAAGAAGTACTGCTGATCTCCAGTAAGACAGAGTTAGTATATGTCACCAATGACAGAAAATAAATCCAGAACTTAAGGGAGAATCTAGCTGGGATTTCTTTTTTTAAACACCTTTATTAATGTATCACTTAAGACTTAGGCACAAATACATTAATAGAAAAAAATAACAAACCATATTGACATTTCTTATATCCGTGCACTATACATTACACGTTTTCTTTCTTTTTAACAATTATTCACTGCAATATCACCCTTCCCTTATTTCTCCATATGTTGCTCCCACAAATTCCACTTGCTTCTCCCTTTTCTAAAGATCTCCCCACTGCTTGTGTCAAGTTGGGAGTGCTACTTGGAGGAAACATCCTTTGCAGAAGTGAGGGGACATCTTCTGTGGGCAGGTCATTGCACACTCCTCCCTGCTACCTTGTTGGGTGTGCATATGGTAAGGGACAAGGAGAAAAAAAAAAAACTTCAAACACACTTAATGACTGCCTCAGTGATGGCCCAATCAGTCAGCTCTTACCTACTGAGGGGAGCAAAATGGACAATAGTCCAAGAGAGAGTCTGATGGTCTGCGGGCAGTGGGAGCAAAAATTGTGAAACAAGACCTTTATTAATATTGAAAAGTGCTACATCTAATGTCTACTCCATCTTCAAACAATCACCCAAGATGCCTTCAACTCCACAGAACTGTGGCTTCATAATAATCAACTCCTACTTAATTTTGCCCCCCCCCCAAAAAAAAAATAAGCTAGTAATATTCTTGCCAAAGTCTGAAGTTAATGAAAAAAAATTCATATTATCCTTCCAAACAGTACTCCTATTGAAGTTGTTATCCATGCCAAAATGGTAAGTGTTACAAAGAGGACAATTTAAAGTTTGATCTGCATGTACAAAACAGCATAAAAAAACATATCAAAAGCTATAGGCATGCTATATCGAGTCAAAAATGTCTAGTCCCAGTAGGATTACCCTAGCTTATAGCTTCTGCCTTCTCTCCTATATGATTCTCCCATCATGACAAACTTTTAGATCTCTCTGAAATTGAAGCTAGAACAACGCTATAATAAAGCATTAAGATTTGCAGCTAATCTTCTCCATGAGGCTCATCACTGCTCTGCATTCAGTGGTCTCAGTTGGTTAGAACTCCCTCCTCGTGAAACTCATACTCAGCTTCTTTTAACATGAAAAATCATATATAATCCATCGGGTCTATGTTAGATCACTTAATGCTTAGGTAAGCGAACAGTGATTAATTGACCCTATGTAAGTGAAAGCTTACATAACCGAACTGTCAGAACAGTGATTTTTTTTCCAAGGGAAAAAAATCGCTGTTCCAACAAAAAAAAAAAAAAAGAAAGCACATTAAAACATGAAATTAAGTGGGGGGCTTCACCCCCCTGACATGGGGGGACTGTGCCCCCCACACCCCCCTACTTAAATATACCAACTCCGAGACCGCACTACAGTGCCGAAGCGGCCAAGTGAATTATTTCCCAAGGAAAGAATTCGCTTACATGCCACTTCGATATTTTGCAGTTTCGGTTTTGTCAGTTTGACCAAGATGCATTCGAAAACATGCGTCTTCGGTCTGCTGATAGGAACCCTAATCCATCTTCCTGCCCAGCACTTTGCTCAGTTCTTCACTATTATCTACAAAATTGCAAGTAATGTAAACCTGAAATTTCTCCCTAATCATCCTCTATGCTCTGAGAATCAAAAGTTGCTTGAAATCTATAAATCTGAAAAAAAAGTATCGGACAAAGTCTATACTCAAATTGTTTGGCCAATGAGGTCTATATCTAGCCTCCATTTGTGTAAAGGCTGTGTTTAGCCATTCTATCTCCCATCTCCAACATATTGGAAAAATGCATTCACCAACAGCTTATGCAATACTTATGAAATAACAACCTGCTTATTGATACCCAACATGGTTTCTGCCCAGGACACAGCACTTCCACAGCCCTCCTATCCTTTACTGACACTGTAAATAGTGCTAGAGATGCAGGCATCTGTGTATCAGCATTATTTCTTAATCTATCAAAAGCCTTCAACACAGTCTCGCATACCCTACTCCTGACTAGGCTCTCCAACCTAGGACTCACACCTCCCATCATTCACAGCTACCTAAGCAATTGAAAACAAGCTATAAAATGGTTAAATACCATCTCTCCCTTTCTTCACACCCCCACAGGAGTCCCACAGGGATCCATCCTTGGCCCTTTACTCTTTAATATTTTTACAAACAATCTGCACACTTCCTCATCCCTGGGAACACTCTTACAATACACAGATGATTCCACTATCATTTGCACCTCTCCCACACTTCCTCAACTGCTCTCTGTCACACAACAAACTTTTACCTCTAACGAAACTTGGCTTACTAACTCTCAACTATTCCTTAACCCTAAAAAACAAAAGCCCTTCTCTTTATGCCAAAAATCACTTTCTTAACATAAACCAATTTAAAATCCATTCTGCAGACAACACTACTATTGAAATAATGCCCCACACTAAACTCCTTAGAGTCATTACCGATAATCAACTTAAGTTTGATCTCCACATCCAGCATAACATTAAGAACATCCACCAGAAACTAGCGATCCTCTATAGGAACAAACACTTCCTGAACACATCCACCAGTCACTCTCACCAGATCCTTCCTCTTTCCCTCCCTACTATATGGTGCCACCAGGGCCGGTGTTAGCATTTTGGGGGCTCCCAGCAAAATGTCAAGCTGGGGGCCCCCTAGGCACGTCCAGTCTAAGTATTACCCTGTCACTGCCACTACTCCTAAGTAACCTTTTAGTTCAGGCTGCAAACATTTAGGAGTAGTACATACAGACTGACCTGTAGATACAATGCTGTTACATTACAACAGACCTGTATACCATACTATGTTGGCCCATCTCAGTGGAATGTTTCCAGTTACTGGCATTTAGTTGCAACAATGATATATTACAACATCTCTATGTCCATGTCTGGACTAAGTTCAAATGGTGCCCTAGGCCTACTATGTCAACCCCCCCCCCAAACACACCCATGCACCAACCCACCGGCCCATACACCCACACACACACCCTGCAGTCCTCCCCTCTGCTTCCTCCATCTTGGGATCCCAAGACTATGCACATTCCTTTTTTCTTCCTTTTAGCACATTTTGCCTTAGCTTTCAGTTTTTCAAGAAGTCATAGCTTTTAGCATGCTCTGAAGTGTATTTTAAGGTTATTTTTTTCTTTTCATACAACCTTTTCATCCAATGATGGCTTAAACAGAAATTATGACTAAGGAAAGAAATTCACTGCATTGCTGTTTAGCTTTAGTTTTCTTTGCATCCTTTTGACACACTTTCCCTGACCAAGACAGCAAAGTAATAGACATTTAGGAAGTAACTCAAATAAGCCAGGGCACAAGAAGCCACAGAGTTATAGATGCTCTGGGATGCATTTTAGAGCATTTTCCCAACCTTTTAATCCACTGGTGGCCTAAGCAAAAATCATGGGTATGAAACGAATTTTAGTCTTATTTTTTTTCAGGGAAGACATAAATTGTGCCTAAACCTTAATGTTCAAAGCTAAAGCTGACAAAATAGTAGCTTACAATAGACTAACAAGCCAGTTGTTGTGAGGATACACAGGTCCTATCTGGGAATACTGCCTGTCCCCTAACCCCCCCCCAAAAAGACAGTTACTGCCTATGTACCCCTCTTGTGTTAGATCGGGATGAACACAGATGTTCAAATTGCCACAGTCATGTATTTCAAGTGTCTACTGACACATATAGCATGCCTCGCCAGTCCTCACTGTCTGGCATTATTGGGTGTGTGCACAGATAAAAATCTTTGATTTTTTTACACACACTCGTGTGTGCATGCATGAACTATAGTAATACTAGTTTTGTACTTATTTCAGCAACTAGAAATACATTGTGCAACACTGGTACTGCCACACCAGATCAGTGACTGATGGTTAGCAGTCATCAAACAGCAGCAGGAGTAAGTCACTTTTATTTACCTCACTGAGGACTAATGCATACCTGCCACTTTCTCTAATTTCACAGACCTTCACTGATTTTGCTTGTAATTTTGCTCTGTCCTTCATAAAAAGTTTGACTTGCTTGTAAATCATTCAGTGACAGACAGTCAAGAAATGCAGACATCAGAGTTTTATACTTCTTATTGTCCAAAAATGCATGTTGATGCAAAAGTTGTTATTCTACTAACGTAAGTGAATTAGAGAAATATTTAAAACATGTTTCTGATTTTGAGCCTTTATTCTGCTATTATTTTTGGCTCTGCCCAGAATTCTTAAGCAAAGAAGTTGAGAGTTATACTATCTGGTTCTACCAGCATTTATAAATTTCTCATAAAAGAAAACCATTCCTGAAGAGCAGAAGCATCAGCTCTTCTTACAATCCAAAGTTTGCACTGAGATCAGTCACTCTGGGCTGTTGAGCTCTCTAGTGCTTACCTTGCTCATATTCATTATCAACATAGGTTCATAGGTGTTTACTAGGCTAACGACCACAAGGGCCTTTTTAACCTAGCCATGCATCCCAAATCGCTGAGAAGTTCTGATACCCTTGATAAGTGTAAGCAGGGGCCTGGGAAATGAACCACTTACAAGTTGCCTGTGTCCATTAATTCTGTTGCTGTTTGTTTTGTGGACATGCAGGAGGTCCAGCAGAGTGGGGTCTGACAATGCCCTGTATGCCAGGCATAGATCTCCTCTCAAAATCCTGTAGGGTTACCCTAACAGGGTCATATTACAGTCCCGCCTAGGTTAAAGAGCTAATTAGAAAATTAATACATTTTTTCTCCTTGTTTTCTCCAACCAGCAGCAGCTTTTGCGGGCCCTCACACAGTCACAGGTACTGCAGTTACTTAAAGCTGCCTATGTTGTTAATTTTAGTGGTGAGAATGTCCACCAGCTGGGTTTACCTAAGTCAGGGGCAGTATGTCAGTGGTAAAATACTTAATGAAATTGTGAAGCCTCTTACTTGATAAAACACTGTTAGTATCAGTAGAGTCATCTTTGAATTTTAAAGGAGATATAAATAAGAGTTATTACTCACCTGGCTTATTAAGTATACAAGAGTCCTATAGTGGCTTTTGTTGGTTTTACAGACAGTGCAAAATATCAAGAAAAAATAACTTGCTGTGATTGGAGGCCCCCCAGGAACAGGGGGCCCCCAGTGACTGCAGTGTTCGCTGGTGCCTAAAGCCAGCTATGAACAGGTGATATGCTTGGAGGGGCAGTCATGCAGTCACAATGAGGCCTTTCACCTAAGGCTGGCCCTGATGCCCAAGGTGGGTACATTAACCGCTCTGCTTTCTTCCCTGAGGATTCAAACTAGGGAGAGTCCTTATTGTATTTCCATGGTGTTCATCATCAACTACAATTTTATTTTGGTAGAACAAACTGTTAGGAAGGATGACCATCTGTTAATTTCCTTTCATCACACTAAAATGGGACAACATGTTTCCAAGGTCATTCTGCCTGAATGACTCACAGATTGTTATACCTTACTATAGTTAGCATAGTCAGTGTACTTGTAAAAGTACTACTGGGTTTGTGAATCCAAACATCAGAAACTTAACAAACTGCATAAAATGAACGGAAACTGCTAGCAAACCTAGTCTTTGACTAAGTTTAACCACGATTGAATTGAATTAATGTTATTAGTCTCACAGGGCACCCTATGGTGCATGCACACAGTTTTACACTGCAGACCTTATCTGTGGGAAACATAGTGGCAGTGGTTTACCTGTCCCAAATGTCTGTCCCTTTTTCTTTTTTTGTCGCTTTTTAGTAAAACACTCACTGTAATCAACGCAGTAAGCAGCACTACAATAAATCTGAACTGTATGCCAAAATTGCGTTTTCTGGAAAGAAGTGATCACCCCCTTACTCATTCCCACACAGCAGATAAGTGTGCTTGTGTGCAACAACATTGCAATCTTGTGTGTGTGTTAGTGAGGTATCTCTTTTGCCGTTGTCTGAAGTAACACATTTCTCTTTGAAGTGTGTGATTAAAAAAAAAAACAAGGACTTAGTTCGCAGGCTGCTGCAGCCAATCAGATCCCTTGTTTCAGTAAGTGGACCTACTTGAGTGCAGCTTGCCAGCGAATCAAAAAAAAAAAAAAAAGCAGAAACACAGTTTTTCGCGATGACGGAGCTAGACTATGTGGACGTCCACGAGGAGCTGAGCCGAAGCAAAGTAACGCCAGTTTGACCATCGGAGTAACCAGCGGATGCTGAATCAGGGCCCTCATTTGCGGGGAAGTAATCGAGGGCTCCCCACGGCCGCAGGTTTCACGGGTGCCTAACGCCAGCTATGGGTGCCACAAGTCTCATTAACCTACAGTCCACTATCAAATCGAAAACAGAAAGTTGCTACAACAAAGTGGCCAAGTTTGCCACTAATGCAAAGACCAACACATTTCATTGCAGAGCATTGCATATGCTACAATGGCCTGAACTCCTTAACCACTTCCAATATGTCCAGCTCTTATGTCTACACAGCATAATTTACAAACCTTTAGCATGCTCGGCCTTGAGTCATGTAATAAATCCTTATATCCCCTACCCCTTAGGTCTGAAGACAAACAACTCCTAGTGCTTTCAATCCCTCAAAAGTACCAGGTCAAAGCCTATATTTTTACTTCATAGCTAAAGTCTGGAACTCCCTCTCCCTTACCACTAGAACTATTACTAACCTGAAATCCTTCAAATCCTCCCTAAAACAACATCTAAATTACACATGGCTATGCTCGTGCTCACCTCCTGGCTAACCTTACCTTAACTTCTTCACTCCTGGCTAATCTACACCTGGCTTTCCTAACTTTTACACTTCTACTACCTGACTGACATAACTATTCAAAACTCACTTCAATACTGCTGACCTTTCAAATAATCTGTTCCCTTACAGTCTTCCCTCATCTCTCCACAACAATCTCTCTCTTCTAGTGCAATGTAATGGCTACTCAACGACATATCTCCGTATCAAATGACAAGGAAGAGCTAAAGAATAACATGTATTAAGAATGTAAATACATGCCCTCCATGTGATTGACGAAAATAATTTTATTTTATGCTAGTCCCTGGATGTGAATGAATTACTCTGTATATGAAGTTAAAATGTTTGGATGTATGTTGCTTCATATAAGTTAAACTATCTATCCATGGTATAAAACAAACATTCTGTAATATGTTTGCACTTGTCTGTTACTTAAGAGCTTTTCTCCCCAGGCTTCTGCTGAAAATGGGTTCTTTTGACCCAGACGGACTTTCCTGGTAAACAAATATCAAATACAAAATAAATAAATAAATGTAAGTATACACTCAAACAAACTTTCACCAGATCACAGCTATGTACTTGAACTACAACTGATCAACCTCCTATATCATTTTATGTCCCTATTCATCTTTTTAACTAAAAAAAAATACTATGCAACTCCAGCTTGTCTGCTGTCTAGGCTAATCTCATATAGTCTGTGCTTATTATTTATTTCCTGAACAGTGGCACTGTTATTTCTCCTGTACACTCTTCCACCTTTTATTATCGCTATTCCTTTTTATAAATATTCAGCTTTTTCTCCTCTTTTCCTTCTTACCCCTTCTGTTTAACTTTCCTATTCCTACCTTCCAATCTCTAATTTCTTGCTATAAATTTTGTTTTATATCTCCCTATTATCTACTTTACTTCCTCCAGACTCTGTGTGTCCTATTTCTCCAACTTTCCCACATTAGTACTTATAATATTATGTGTTATAACCAATTCCTACTATTACTGTCTCATTCAATGTCCTCAAATCCTATGTAACATACTGTATATTATGTTTTCCTACTATTGTTATACTCTTCATAGTTTATACTAGATGTCTTCTAAATATAACAATGTGTTCTTATACTTGCCATAGCTGCTAAGCAACCTAGAACACCCTGCTGTCTCTGTGTCTACCTTTTGTTGATTCATGACTTGTCTAAACTTGAATGTCATATGTAGTATCATATGCAGTTTTTCTTAGCTTCTGTTGTTTTATTGTTTTAACTTGGTCCAGGTTCCATAAACTTCTCAGAATTCAGTTGATAGTGCCAAATTCTGTGCAAGATTTGTGGTAAGCCAAGTTATATGCAAATGTATCCAGGTCTAGAGAGTATAACTCAGTGCAATGCAGACACAGCAAATAACCTGAATTAGGTGTATCAAAATTATATTATCAAGTAAAGATGTACATAACATGATATATGTTCATTACCAATGTACATGTGTGGAAGAAACATAAATTCAACAGAACATGCCAGTAATACATGGAAGAAAATTGCTGAAGACAAGTGAGCCTCAGCAATAATGCTGAAAAGAGACAATTGTCTGCAATATGTTACAGACATTGTCATAAATTGCAGATGGACATATGTGAATGCACTTGTTATCATTTGCAGGATGTACTGTAACAAATTCTAATAAAAATAATAATCAGTTAAGGAAAAATGGCAATCACAGCCACATTGCCAGTGCTAACAGTGGCTAACAATGGATACAGGACATGTGTGTGAAACACAAGTAATGCACGCATCCAAGGAAATAGGGTGATGATAAAGCAGATTTGGGGTAAGGATGAAGAAGAGGGGCATACAAGAGGGATAATGGAATAGAAAGGTCAGAGGGAGAGTTAGAGGGGCACAAGCAATAATTTTTTGGTGGGAATAGACCCCTTTTTTTTGTCTTTTAGAGAATAGAAGGTATGGAAAACACATGGAAAGAGGAGATGGGGAAAAGTGCGGGTAAAAACTTATAACAAGTATCACAAGACATGATGGACAAAGGTCAGTAATATACATAAAGGATAGGTAAGGTACACAGACAGCACACATACTGATTGTACAACATGGATGAAGGAAAGATGACAAGCAGGGTATTGATGCATACCAGCCATGGTGCACTTCAAGAATATTTTCAGTGGCGGCTCAGTGAGAAAATCTCCACTAACAATAAATAACATAATGTAAAAAAAAATTACAGTATAAAGCATTACTATCTATAAAAGTACAGGTAAATATGAAGATACAATAAAAAATAAACGAAGAGGTATGTACAATGGATAGAATATTAGATAGACACATCATATAGATGCCCAGTTTGTAATTCAGTTACATTTCAAAAACAAATTTATACAATGGTTACATTATAGAGAATAGCGTTATACAATGGTAACACTCATAAAAGAAGCAAGAGAGCTTGAGAGAATATTGGAAGAAGAACAGGACAGCAAAATACAGAAGGTAGGAAGTAGAAATTCAAGAGAATTAGAAAGTTAATGTATACAAATAATAAAGGGATAATTAAATATTCCAATGGCTGATTAGAAGTACTTTATTCATATAAATTGAGTGTTTCTTCAGGAATAATCAGATCAACAAAAACTTTGAAAATAAAGAGTGGAAAGAGGAGGTGTTAACCTGGACATGTACATGTGCAGAGCCATGTATTATTAACTCACTACTGAGTAATGTTTTAAAGCTGGATTTGTTTGGCATTGATCTGATTGATTCTGGTAGCATATTCCACATTTTTGTGACATGGCTGGAATAAAATGAATTTCTAGCAGCATTTTTTGTTTTGGTAACTGTTAATAAGGTTTTGTTGGTAGAGCGAAGTGATCGATTGTTGCTGCAGGGTGTTATTATGTTTTGGATGGATGGCATCTTAAGTGGATGGTGAAGTATTTTGTGGGCCGTTATCAGTTGATTATAAATAAGTAAGTTGGGTAATTCTAACCAGGAAAGTTATTTTAGTGAGAGACAATGGTGAGACCTAGATGTAGAGTTAGTTGCAAACTCTGATATTTTGTTATAGTATGATCCAAGCTTTTCAATGTCAGTTTTCCTGAGGTTTGTGAGAATGCAGGATGCATAAAGAAGGGAAGAAAGAAGATAAGTTCTTGTGATAGATATTGTAGTACTATTGGTAAAAAAACATTTGTTTCTATATAGCATTCCAAGCTTTTTGTGAACCTTTTTGATAGTATGTGCTATGTGTAGATCAAATCTCAAGTTGTTGTCAATTACAACACCTAATAGTTTAGTCTGCACATCTGGAGTAATTTTTGTATTATCTGAAGTTGTAATAATGAAAGAGGATGTAGGGTCAGAGGATCTAGAAGGTTGGAAGATCATCAGCTTGGTTTTAGTAGGATTTAAGATGAGCTGAGCATAAGACAGCCAAGTTTTAATGGCAGAAAAGGATCTTTGTGTAATATTTTGGAGCTGTAGTATGTTGGGGGCAGGAACATAAAAGTGTTGAATCATCTGCATATTGGATTAAGGTGGCTGAAGACACAGCAGTCCTAAGGTTATTGGTAAATATACTGAATAAAAAGGGACCAAGTATAGATCCTTATGGTACCCCATGTGACAGGAAGGAGGGGGGACAGACCTTGTAACCATTTCACTGCTTGCTGGCGTCCTGTTAGATAACTATGGAACCAGTTAATGGCAGAAGACCTAATGTTCAAGTTGGTGAGACTGGACATATAAGTTAGGATGTGATACAGTATTGAAGGCTTTAGACATATCTAGGAATACTGCAGAGACTATGTTTCCCACATTCCTGTGTTGATTAATGGCATTGGTAAAGTTCAGGAGAGCTATAGTGGTGCTATGATTGGGTCTAAATCTGTGCTAAGATATGGATAATAGGTTATTAGAAGAAAGATAATTTAGAAGTTGAGTGTGAATACATTTTTCAAAAATCCTTGACAATAGAGACAAAATGGTTATGGGTCTGTAATTTGAAAGTGCAATAAGGGTTCCTTCCACCTTTATGTAAAGATATATTATGCCAGCAGAATAAAACACTGTACTACATGGCACACAAGTTAGCATTAACCATCACATGCAAGTGCATAGTGCTATTGGTACCTCCTGACACACCAAGGTCACTACTGCAGTAAAGACAGTATTATGCCATGTCTGTGAACTGGCATATCAAAATGAAAAAGTGACCAAGTGTGTGCAAAATATGCATGCATCAATCTCTCATTTGAATGCAATTTCAGGAGTAGGACACTACAGTGGTTTGTGTGGAACGCTATCAAATGTAGCATGTGGAATGTATCACATTTGCTTATGTGTGAAACAATCCATGAATGCATATGAACACTGCCAGCAAGACAAGTGTGTCACACTGGCAGAATGACACTTGTGTGAGACATAAAAGGACAGACTAGGTCTGAAGTAATATTGTCATGGAGCACTGCATGCTGAAGAAACAAGCTACATACAGAGTGTAGGAGTACCTGTCCTGCCATCCATAACACTGTATATAGGTATGTCAGTATCTGATAAGCACATGACATCGTGGTGATATTGTCAGTATTATATTTTTAACAAATGTCTGAAGTCAATAATATATTGCCCCATACAAACAGAATTGTGTCATATGCATCACAAGGTACATCCTAAAACATGACCGCAATGTGAGATTTGTGCACAGATGTGTGCATAATAATGCAAAATAGCTAACTAGGAATACACCATGGTGGCAGCATTACACGAATGGATCATGTAAACAATACTTATGGTCCAGAGGGCCTTCCCTGATTGGGTTGAACATCACAAATAATTTCACAAGTGATCTCCTGGAAGGAGTTGCACATGGCCCATGCCATCTTCTGGAAGAAATTACCATCATATCTCTCTTCTGGGACTGGAACATATCTGTGGCAACATTATGGATCTGGTTCCTCAGGACATCTGGCTGGCATGGTGTAAGATGTTATCGATGTTGGTTCACTGGATAGATGGTGCATGTTGGTACCGGTCCCTCATCATCATTCTGGCTCTTGCTATGGTCCTCGGAATCTGACTCTGCAGAAAGTGGTCATACAAGTCATCCTCATTTATGGATGGGTGGACTGGCACTGGTCCCATGCTCTGTAACATAACTATACATCTTTACATATTCCTAAAAGAGCTTAAACAGTAAAAGATAAACAGCAATACATACAACAATATATATGAGTCTTACACTCCTATACAGTAACCGAGTGCTACAGATGTGATGTATAAGTCACATGAGAAGTGATCCTTCAGTTATGTGTCTGTGCAAATCTACAATAGACGTAACTCTAATGCTTTCAAACATATATGTTATGTAAATCCAAATGTTATGGGCAACACATTTGTAATAGATCCATACTGTATGTAATGCAGTCCTATAATGGGCTGAAGATGACAATATACTCATAGCCTTATGTGCAAACACACATCATGAACATCCCCTATGTAATGCAGTCCCATAATGAGCTGAAGATGACAAACAACATACAGCCTTATGTACAAATACACAGCACATCTATTTCTTATGTAATGCAGCTATATAATGGACTTAAGATAATAAACAATATACCTACAGCCATATGTACAAGCACACATCACATCCATCTCCTATGTAATGCAGTCTCATAATGGGCTGAAGATAATAAACACTATACCCATAAACTTATGTCCAAACAAACATCCTGTAGGACACATGCCAGTGTATTGCCTGCCAGTATTAAGGTTAGGCAAGAAATTATGCTGGTAACAATGGAAGTGTAACAGAACAGAGGTATGAGACCTCTGCTGGTCACTAAAGGAGAAAACACACACACACACACACACACACACACACACACACACACACACACACACACACACACACACACACACACACACAAACATCTTAAAAGCAATCAGTATGTAATCCACATGGCAAGGAGTATCAGCTTAAGGAGTAACTACAGCATTAACAAATATATTTATTTTATTTTATATATTATTTAATTTACCTGTTGAAAAGTATGCAAACATAAAAGAACAATGACAGCCATACCTGTATATGTCAACATAATGTAACAGAATAGCAGTACACTAAATGTATAGTTGACAACATCAACATACCCTATACATAACTGGTGTAATGATTGCTTACCAAATGGCATTGTCATACAAGGATGCAATGCAAATGTAAAGGTCATATTACTGGATGGTAAAAAAAATGTAAACATGCATAAGAAAATCTAGAAATGTTTATGCAACACATGCTGAGTTGAGGGTATATGAAGAGATAACACCGTCACAACACATATATATTAACAATTTATAGACACATATCAATACCTGTGCGTGCCTAGTAAAACGTTAAACCACAACACACAGTATCACCATTTACAAGAAAGCCTATGGCAGATTGGGATGATAACCATTGATGCATGTGCATATTTAGCAGTATCAGCATACCAAACACCTGGAAAATACACATACACAGGAGTATCACACATCTGCAACTGAAATATAGCATTACTCATATAGCACATTATGCTGTGCAGGTTGTGAGCAGCAGTCCAGGTAGAGAATGGCACCTGCATGTGATCTCACTACAATAATTACCACACACATATATGTTGAGATGTCACTACAACTGTAACACACATTCATTAACCTGCAATATATGCAAAGTCTAATATGTGTGGAGATCACATGCGTCTGATATGTCATAGTTTCAAAATCACCATATCTAGATATGCAACATATAACATCACAACATACTTGTATCCAAAATGTAATCAAATATATGGGTCACTTCTGTATAGCAGGCTATGTCAAATGGCAGCATGATCTTGTCTAGGCCATGCTGTATGTACATAACAGATGCATAAACATTTTCCTGTCAGTTCATATCATGTAAACACAATATTCAAAAGGAGATATTCATATCTGACCTAAAGTTCAATGTAACTGTGTCTACAATTAGTCCATTTACAGCAAGGAGTATTATAGCCCAGTAACAAATTACAATGATGATCACTGTGTGTGGCAGTAAAGTGAAATTATTTATGTAAGTTAGTGTTGTAATTAACTTGTGCACCTATACATTTAATAGACCCTAAGCAATACTTGGCAGTACAATTCTGCCAACATCACTGACAATGTGAGATGACAGACACCCATTCAGTACATGAATTGCCAAGTCATTCATACAATGTACTAAGCTAGAAGCTACTATCATATATATGAGTTGTTCACTAGATGCTGCAAACACAGCAGAAAGAATAATAGCAATACAACTACAAACACAACTTATTAACATATACTATCTGTACAAGTATAACAAAGCTGACTCTCGTGTCAATTGTATAACCTCAAAATAAGCTGTTAATGTTGGAAGGACTTGTATGCATGCAGTTTTCACAAAAAAAAAGCTTAGCAAAGGGTACCACACTATACATTGACAATTACAATGCATACCTTGTAGATGCATGATAGGAATTTTGCTATCTAATTTGCATGCTTGTATGCCATCTGAATAACATTCACATCCAGGACATGAACATATACTAGTGGTCCTACAGGGCAGAACTAAGGCTGTAGATAATAACAGATACCTGTCTCCCTTCACTGCTCTTCTAGCCTTCCCCAATTCAGTAGTACAGTTCTGACATCACAGAAAAACACTTAGTCTAATTGTTCTAGTTTCTAGCTATTTCTAAGAGAAAACACAAATCTAAGATAAACTTACAAATAGAGCAAGACAGTGCTGATGAGTTGGATGGTCAAGACAAAAATGCTTTTTGCTCTCTGATTCTCTCTGTTTTTAAAATCACATTCCTGGTTCACATTACACCATTTTTCACACTTCCCTGGGTTCCCAGGCTAACAGAAACTACATTTACATTCTTCACCTCTGGGCAGAAACCAGAGCAATAAAGGACATTTATGCATGCATATTCTGGCCATTAACTCTGGCCTTAAAACAATAGGCAGTATGCCTCACTCTAGACTCACTGGCCCTGAGTCTCAACATCAAAGGGTCACAACATGCTTTACTTGATCAGTAGAGTGCACTGTTGTTACGTTTATTTTCCAGTTCCACATGTAACACTATTTTTACCATTTAAGACAACAAGTCTGTGGTTTACATTAATATTACAGATGAGAGAATTATCTTCAAAATTCTATCTGGCTAGGCTGGCAGCCTTCACCTGTCTTCACAATCCATGACATAAAAGATTCTTGTACTACAGCACAGAGTTTACCTTACATAGGTTACAAGTAACACATATGTCTGAATGTTAAAAAAACACAAGAATGTCTATGACAGGAATTAAAAGACAACAGTGGGGTTCAAACCCAAAATGACACAGCAGTTAGGAGTGCAGTTAATGACATAAGCCAAAAGTGGTAAACCATCAGCTATGCCACAGTGAAGTGTTTACATCCCTACACTTGATATATATCCAGTCTGATTACTGCACGCAATCATATGAAATGCATGGTGACCTACATTAATGTTACAGTTCTCTGATTCAGTCAAGAAATATAAAATGTGGACATATATTAATGAACACCTAGGACAAAGCTCACAAAGTTTAAATTTTATGATCATTGCAATGGAATAAAACACCCAACAGTGTTAAGAAAATAATCCCTATACAACAGTCTCAAAGAATTGAGGATAACTGCAAAATATGTAGTCGTCCATGGCCTATGCACTGTAGACATTAATGCATTCAGAAAATGAAAGAAGTGTATAAATCACTCCCTTAATCAGTACACAACCTTGCAAAATATTAATATGAAGTAAAAAAAAATTAAAATGCTTTGTCCATACATTTTGTGTGCATCAAGGAATTAGTGGAATTTGACCCTATGTATAATCTGCAAATGCACATCACAGTACTTTTCATTTCTGAAAAGCTTCTCTGAATGACAGCCAGTTTTATTAGGATCTGTAATACTTACATTCTTTCATAATACCTGATGTTACTGGAATAACCTGCACACTTTCTTGTTTGACCCAGTTAGTGTGACGATGACCTCAGTGCATGCAGTTAGGAGTCTATCACTATTTAAATATAACATTTTAATTCCATTAAGATTTTCCTAGTCATATTCATACATGATTTACATATGGAACAGCTATAGACCTTCCTTCATCAAACACAAATGGTCAATAAGTGTTAACAATAAGTAGTAGGTGTTAAGGTGCGGACTTTGGCACTTCCTGTAGGCATCCAGGAGCTGGGCTTGAACCTGAGTGATCCTGTTTTGCAACTCACCCCAGTTTCTTTGGTGAAGGTTGTCATATCTGTACCAGACCTGCACATATGTCCTGAAGATTCCAGTTCATCCTTAGAGCTCCATCTCTGTCCTGTTCCAAATGTCAGTCTGTGCTAAATTCTTTGGGTGTGCTTGCATCCTCATCTTATGTCCAACATAGATAGTCAGAATCTGGAGGGTATCCTTATCAGTCCAGTTGGGCACCTGGACTCAATGCAGCCTCCTTTCAGTTGAAAATTTTGTGATACTCTATGAAGGTTGAAGAAAAGCATTTTCCAAAAATTGCTGTCTGAGGTTCATCTCAGTTCACAGGCACCCATACTGCTCAACTGTTCAGATTTTTGCAGAGTGTCCAGATTTTTGTCTCATATTTTTGGTCAATGCCTAATAACATTTGTGATCTTCTGGCAAATCACTGAGATGATCTGAGGATTGAAGTCCTTAAATAATGACATAAATTTGAGTTTCAGACTTCAAATCCTTCAGAAAATGCATGTTAACACAAACTCTGTTATTCTAGCAAGTTTCTTAGTTTATGTGAGCAATATATGAAATCTGTCCCCCTATTTTGTTAAGCTTTGTCCAGATTTCTAGCACCAAGAGGTTGAGAGTTATGCAGGTAGCAATCATATGATGGGAAAATGTATCAATATCACATTTTAAAAGTGGTGCATATAGGGTGGTAGCAGACTATTAGTGGGCATAGGGCACGTGTTCCAGATGTTCTTATTCAGTGATAACTACTGGGCAATTGTGCAGAGCACTGTACACTTATACTAAGCTATAATTAATATGCCGAGATTCAAGAACTTATGCAGACATTCACTGACAGGATTCCAAATCATTTTATGCAATAAACCTCATTAATTATGTATGGCACAAATGGCACTTTTAGCCGCGGTGGTGCAGCGGTAGCATTGTTGCCTCACAGCAAGAGGTTCTCCCGTTTGATTCTTGGCTGGAGCGCCTTCTGTGTGGAGTCTGCATGCCCTCCCCATGGTTGAGTGGTGTTCAAAAGACATGCGTGAATGGGCGTGCCTTCGTTGAAGGTTGGGTGTTGAGCTGGCACCTCAGCACCGTAAAAATCTACTGCCAATCATCAGCGGACCGGAGTTCTGCTGTGGCAACCCCTAACCGGGAAAAGTCGAAAGAAGAACAACAACAATAAGGTGTTTGTGCTGAGCTAACTTCACTGTTAGGTATAACTGCATGATTGCTATTATTCAAAAGGTAAGCTATCATGAAGCCAGCTGCTTGTGTTGCTTTTGTGGAATACCTCATTCATTCCAATGTTCCATATATGAATCATGTATGAATATGCATTGTAACTTCTAATGGGCGGAGCCTAAGCCTTTTGACAGAATCAAATTATGTCCTTAGATTTCAAACAAATGCTCATATCTCTGGAACGATAGGGGTTATGAAAGAAGTATAAACTACAACTCCTTCAGCACAAGCTATATTTATAGTGGTAGCATTCTTTAGGTTCTAGGCCTTAAACTGAATTTTATGTTACAGTTGTGATGCTCCTGCACTGGCCCAGTAATCAAGGAGACTCAATCCTCACCACTGTCAACAGTGAGGGACATACACAATGGGAGGATTACAAGTACACACACAGTAAAGTGCAATTTCCCTTAAGAGCACACAGAGATCACAGTCAGTTTGGGGCTGGTTTCACCTTCTTTTTCCAGATTCCCAATAAGACTCCCCACTGGCACAGCTATAGGGTTAAGATCTCAGCCAAGTGGCCAAGCTAAGACTTCCAGCAACCTCACTGTCCAACCAGTGGTTCGTGTTCCTGCCCAAGTAGCTGACACACACTTTGAGATTTGATTGATATACAAACACACACACACACAAACACACACACACACACACACACACACACACACACACACACACACACACACACACACACACACACACACACACACACACAGCTGGGATCTGCCCAGACTATAAGGTAGTACCAGCTGCCTCCAGACATTTGCTGGGCTTAATGGTCAACCCTGCCCTCTGTAGTCTGCCTAGTACCTCCCTGACATGCTGAAGGTGCTCTTGTCAGGAATGGCTGTAGATAGCAATATCATCTAGCTAAGCAAGGGCAAAATCTCCTGCTCCTGCTAGGGTACAATCTGCCAGCCTCTGGAAAGTTGCTGGGGCATTTTTCATCCCAAAGGGCATCTTCATGAGCTCATATAAGCCAAAAGGAGTCACAAAGGCTGAATTGTCTCTAGCACAGGGAGTCAAGGGCACCTGCCAGTAATCCTCGGTAAGATCAATAGTGGTAAGATATTTAGCCCCACCCAGCTGCTCTACGGCTTCATCTGTCCTAGGCATGGGGTAAGCATCTGATTCTGTGTGACTATTTAATTTCCTGTAGTCCACACAGAACCTGGTGCTGTCATTCTTCTTTGGTAGCAACGCCACTGGGGAGGCCCAGGGACTGTTCAACTCCTGAATTACCCCTAGTTCCAACATTTCCTGTATCTCCTCCCTCAGAGTCCATTTGACTCTCTCAGGCACACTATAAGGGGTCTGCTTAATAGGCCTTTGGGGTCCTGTATCCACATGGTGCTGCACCAGGTTGGTGCACCCTGGTTTCCCAGCAAACATGTCCCCAAACTCTTGTAACACTGCTCGGATTTCTTGAACCTGGTTAGGGGATAACTGCTGGGACATTGCTACCCCTTCTCCTGAGGTGTCAGTCTGAGACTCACTGAGGAGATCAGTCACCAGATCCCTCCTCAGACTCCTCCTGCATTCCACTGCAAATACTCAGCACAAGAGCATTCCTATCATGGTAAGGCTTCATCATGTTAAAATGTACAATTTGTGCCCCTGCCTCCTGCCTAGCAGTTCTACCATGTAGTTAGCATTACTGACCTTCCTTACCACCAATTTGGGTCCCTCCCAGGCTGCTTGCAGCTTGTTGTGTCTGACAGGAATGCGAACCATTACCTGCTGCCCTACAGCATACTCTCTCATTCGAGCATTCCTGTCATACCAGACCTTCTTCTGCTGTTGGGCTTCTGCCGGGTTCTCCTGGGCCAAGCTCATGAGTTCCTTGAGCCTTGTCTGAGGTTTAGGACATATACCACAACAGACTCCTTGTGGATTCCCTCTGTGGTGCAGCAGTAGCATTGTTGCCTCACAGCAAGAGGTTCTCCTGTTCGATTCTCAGCTAGTGTGCGGGGAGTGCCTTCTGTGTGGAGTCTGCATGTCCTCCCCGCGGGTTGAGTGGTGTTCCGAAAGACATGCGTGAATGGGCTTGCCTTCGTTGAAGGTTGGGCATCGAGCTGGCAACTCAGCACCGTGAAAATCTACTGCCAATCATTAGCGGACCAGAGTTCTGTTGTGGCGACCCCTAAACGGGAAGAGCCGAAAGACAACAACAACCACAACAGACTCCTTGTGGGAGCACAATATTAACAAAAAAACCTTTATTGTCACTTTTGTCCAGAAAAGTCTTCTTCAGAACCAACATAAATGAACCAAAACATCCTACTAAAATATGTTCCAACACATCCTAATTAAATAATTACTAAGTATTTAATCTAACAATAAACTTCTAAAAGGTATATACCTCAGTAAAAAAACCTTCCATTTAGAAATACAGACATAAAAAACTTGCATAAGAAAAAAACATAATTAAAAAATCACTATACATATTATATGTACAACATAAATACATTTAATCACATTTATTGACTTTTAGTCTTCTATTTTTTAAAAAAACATTTAATATTTGTAAAATCATTCATACCTGGAGACTTTTCAGCCCCTGGTCTTAACTGCAAAGTAGTCTCCCTTTGCTCAACTTGGTCCATATACCAACCTCACTTCAAGTTCTTTGGTTGTGTCCCCTTTAGAAGTTTGTTCGATGGGGGAACAGACTCAGAAGGAGGAGAACAAAATGGGGGTCATGGAAAACATTGACGAGAACGAAGAAATAAGGTTTGCCAATAACAATGAAGTTTTGTCTGGTAAACTATACAATATGTCTGATTACAAATTTACTGTTGAACAAGTTTTTGTTTTGTCTTTGGGACTTCATTTTATTCCCTGCAAAAGAATGGACTTATGTGGGACTATAATTGACTTAAAAATGCATTGTTGCAAACTTAATCTTTCTTATGTTTTTGCTGATGTTCCATTTAATAAAAGTGTTTTCTGTAAGCCTAATTCATACTATCCTACTTTTTTGAATACCTTGAAGGTTTTTGAGAATTGTTGTACAGAGGACATTAGGAAGTTGGCCAGTTGCAAACCTAATAAATGTTTCTACAACCTTTTACATGGGCAATGTACTGCCATTGATGAATTGAGACAGCTGACACATTTAAGATTTATGAAGGCTGATAAGGGAGGGGGCTTGTTGTTATGGAACAGGAGAAATATAAAGTAGCCATGGAAAGGATGCTGGGGAATGAGAAGGAATATTTACCTGTGAACTCCCTCATGTTGTTTGCCTGTTATAAAAATATATGGACCGAGCTATATGGATTATTAATGGAAGGGTTCATTTCCTCAGACATGTTTGACTTTATGACAGTAGAACATCCGGTGTTAGGGGTACTTTTTGGGATCCCCAAGATCCATAAGGATTCAGTAACCACCCCCTTCCGAACAGTGGTTTCCTCTCCTAGGTTTGCAACAGAAGGAATATCTCTTGTCCTTGATTATTTGTTGAATCCTGTGGTCCAGAACATGGAATATTATTACATCAAGGATTCTTGGGATATTTTGAATAAATTCAGGGTTTTTGTTTCTGAGTATGATTTTGATCATACTAAGAATGTTATGTTAATGGTTGACATTTGTTCCTTGTCACCAGTATACCCCACGATGTGGGGATTGAGTATGTCAGGCATTTTTTGTTTACATTTGATCATTTTTCTGTAAATGATGTACATGTCTACAATGTACTTTTAGAACTACTTAATAATAATTTTTTGTTCAACAAAGTGATTTACAAGCAACTGCAAGGTGTAGCAATGGGGTCAGCAGCAGCTCCAGCCTATGCTAACCTGGTACTTGGATGGTGGGAGCAAACAATTTTGAACCCTATTAAGTTTAATTTTCATGTTAGGTTTTATGCCAGATTTGTTGATGATCTGTTTTTTTGTTATTGAAGGCACTGAATTTGAAGTTAACAGCATGATTACGAATATGAATGAACATTCTGACTTTTTGAAGTTCACGGTGGGGGGTGTAGGATTAGAAGTGCATTTTTTGGATATTACCATTGCATGGGATTTAGTTTCTCAGAATTTTAATAGTAAGATTTTTAGAAAGAATACATTTGTGAATAGTTACTTACACTATTCTAGTAACCATCCTACTCATATGAAAAACAATATACCTAAAGGACAACTGATGCGTGCCTCCAGGATGACCTCTAATGATCTTGTATATGAGAGGGAATTCAAAGATTATTATAGATATGTTTTTGGAAAAAAAGGGTATAAAAGAGAATTGTTATACAAACTGAC
This sequence comes from Protopterus annectens, assembly GCF_019279795.1. Lineage (NCBI taxonomy): Eukaryota > Metazoa > Chordata > Ceratodontiformes > Protopteridae > Protopterus > Protopterus annectens. Next base: position 966,097,277 of record NC_056729.1, read on the forward strand.
AGAGGAGATTAATTTGCGCAGATGTACTGATTTCCCTCCCATTTTAAAGTCTGGGTTGGTTTTCAAGGAATTTAATTCTACGAACTGTTCTGACTATAACAATAAGTGTGAAATATTATGTTGCCTTGATATGTCAGTAGATAAGGGTAGCATTGTGTCTGTTATCAATAAAAATTGGAATATTATAAAAGGAAATACTGATTTTTCCAAATATTGGGTGATAAACCCAAATTTGTTTTTAAAAATACTTTTAATTTGAAAAGATGTTTACAAAGGGACAATTTTAAGGTTGGTGATGTCAATACAAGTATGAAGTTGAAAGAATGTACATGTGTGGTTTCTGTGTGGTTTGCAGGTACATTTTAGAAGGCCCTTACATAGAGCTACCGCATACTGACAGGACCTTACCAGTTAAGGGTGTTTACAATTCTAAGACTCGAGGCATTATTTACATTGCAATTTGTTCCTTTTGTAGAGAATTTTATATAGGCATGTCTACTAGGTGTTTATATTTAAGAATAAAAGAACATCTTTATGCTATTCGGACAAAGAATGGCAACAATGCCTTATACAGACACACAGTTAAATGCCCAGAATACAATACATTTTTATTTTCTATTTTGGAACATGTGACAAAGAACTTGAGGGGAGGTTGCTATAAGAACCAAGTTGTACAATGGGAGACTATTTGGCAGTTAAGTCTAGGGGCTGAAATGTCTCCAGGTATGAATGATTTTACTAATATTAAATGTTTTTTAAAAAATAGAAGACTAAAATGTGATTAAACATTTATGTTGTAGATATAATATGTATAGTGATTTTTAATTATGTTTTTTTCATATGCATGTTTTTTATGTCTGTATTTCTATATGTAAGTTTTTTTTACTGAGGTATATACCTTTTAGAAGTTTATTGTTAGATTAATTACTTAGTAATTATTTAATTAGGGTGTATTGGAACATATTTAAGTAGGGAGTTTGTGTTCATTTATGTTGGTTCTGAAGAAGTCTTTTGTGGACAAAAGCGACAATAAAGTTTTTTTTTCGCTAATATTATGCTTCGGTTTGCGCTTGATCCTGTTTCACCTGTTCAGCAGTTTTTGTGGATTTAGTTTGCTTTTGGTTGCTGCTCCATCTTTTGGAAATCTATTTTTGTTAGACTCCTTGTGGGATTCACACTCACCATCCCACTCATATCAAATCAAATCTAGAGGTCTCCTCACCCTATGCCCATACAACAACTCAAAGGGTGAAAAACCTGTAGATTCCTGGGGCACCTCTCTGTAAACAAACAACAGATGGGACAAGTTTTTGTCCCACTCCCTCTTAAACTGGTCTGTAAATGCCAATGGCGTCATCCTGAGTGTAGAGTTTAACCTCTCAACCAGACCATTAGTCTGGGGATGGTAGGGGGTGGTCTTGAGGTGCTTCTCCCCACAATACTTCCACAGACAAGCCAGCAGGTCTAACATGAAATTGACACCTCTATCAGTCAGTATTTCCTTTGGGATACCTACCCTGCTGAAAATCTCTAACAAAGCATTTGTCATCTTTTCTACCTCAATGGAGGACAGAGCCACTGCCTCAGGGTATCTGATAGCATAATCTACTACCACTAGGATATACTTTTCCCTGTGGAACATAGGGCATTCAGAGGCCCCACAATATCCGTAGCTACCCTGTGAAATGGCTCCTCAATCACAAGCAAAGGCATCAAAGGAGCATTTACCTTGTCTCCTGCCTTGCCTACCTTTTGGCACTGCTCACAGGCCCTGCAGCACTCTGTTACATCTCTGGAAAACCCAGGCCAATAGAAGTTCTGCGTAATACATCTCTTTGTACGGTTTATGCCCATATGACATGCAAAGGGAATTTCATGGGCTATGTCTAGAAGTGCCAGATGATAGGCTCTGGGCACTACCAACTGCTGTATTCTCTCACCTTCCACCCCTCCCTCAGGGGTCCACTCTATATACAGTAACCCTTTGTCCCTGTATACAAATTCCCCCTTCCCTTGAGAATCAGCTGCCTCTCTAGCTGCTTCCTTCAGGCCTTGTAATGTAGGGTCTGAGAGCTGAGCCTGTCTCAACTCTCTGTTAGTAACCCTTCCCACCTCCCCTTCCACAGGAAGTCTGGCATCCTTTAACAGCGGTGCCTCACTGTCAGCCTGGGTACTACTACTACTCACCTTTGCCCTTGCAGTCACTCTGTCCAAGGGAACATAAGTACCCACCAAGCAACTGTGATTCACCTTTAGTCTCATTGCTGCAGGGTAGCTATGTCCCTGAAGTACCACCTCACCAGTCTGGGCTGCAAGTGTGTGGTCTCTTTGGGTGTCCCCCAGACTACCAGACCCACATGTTTGTCTCCAAGCAGGACTGCATGTAACTGCATTATCAAAATCATTCCCTAGCTGGACATCTGCAGGGGTAACCTCAAACACACCTACTTGCTGGCTTCCTTTTCCCCCCTCCCAGTCAATGTGAACCCTAGCCAAAGGTATCTGGAATGGAGTCCCCCCTAAAGCTCTGAATGGAGAAGACTACCTAAGCAAATAGTGCACCTCTGTAACCATTGCAGGCTTCACAATGGTTAGGTCAGAGGCTGTGTCTCTCTTAGCAATGGCCTCTTTCCCATTCACTAAGATAGGTTATAATCTCTTGTGGTAGTTTGGTACCCTTGTTGTCTCAAGACAACCTACTGTTGGCATTTTGTCATTCCCACTTACTGGCTCTCCCACCTTTTGTTCCTCACCTTGCCTCCGTGGACATCTATATGCTACATGGCCCACTGGTAGCATTTAAAGCATTTAACCTTTGGTCCTGGATGTATACCTGGACTACTGGCTTCCCCTGCTACTGTTGGACTCTGTTGGGGCAGTCTGGGCTGCCCACCATGGGTTCCATTAGACCTATGAGCAGCACTGGGTGTCCCTTTCCTGTGCAGTGATGCCCTGCTTGCTAGGTATAGGTCTCCATTCTTCCCCAATTCATCTGCAGTACTGCATTGTCTATCAGCTAATCTGATTCGCATGTCCTCAGGAAAAGTGCTAAGGGCTTGTTCCCTCACCAAAAGATCTGCCAGCCCTTCAGAAGTGGGGACCTGATATCCACCCACCCATCTATGAAAATAAGTGCTTAGTTCAGCAATATATTCACACACACTTTCATCTGCCTTGCATGCATGCTCACGAAACATTTTCCTGTAAGCGTCAGGCATTAACTTAAAAGCATTTTAACAAACAGATTTTTACAATATTATAATTTAAACAATCAGTATCAGACAGTTTAGAAATAACAGTTACAGTTTTACCATGGAGTAAAGGGGTCAGGATCCATCCCCTGAGTCCTAGTTCAACATTATACTGTTTATATACCCTCTCAAACATATGAATGAAACTATTAAAATGATCCCTCTCTGTAAATTGTGGAAGAAATTTACTCACCTTTGTTGCTTCTGGGGTTCAGTTACTCCCTTCCCCATTACCTCTATGACTCTGGTGAAAAGTCAGCATCTCCTTATCATGTTGCCTCTGCATCCCCTTCTCCTCAGCCTCCAGCCATTGCAGTTTCTCATTTTCTTCAGCCTCAAGACATCTCAGTTTCCCTGCTGCTTCTGTTTCCAAATGATTGGTCTCCAGCTCAAGTCTCTTTAACTCCAGATGGATTTTTAAGTCCTCTGTAGAAAGGTTGAGCTGTCCATTTTCTGAGAGTTGTACGTCTCCACAGCCAGTCTGATTTTCCTCCTGGTTGCTATTTTGTGATGCAGCTGTGACTAAAGCTGCAATCATGTCATTTAGCTTGACACATTTCAGCCAACTGGCTCCTTGTCAGCTTGCCATACTCCTCTTCTGACATGCTTGCCTGCTCTCCCTGACTAACTAAGCTAACAAAAAAATAAAACAATTGTGATATGAATTCTGAATGTTCACTGTGTGGCTGATTGAGAGTACCAACACCTTCAGTTACCACTGTACACAGGCTATAGGAATTCAATATCTACACCACTACAAGCCAATTAATATGTGATGTGGCTAACTCACCACTGTCAACCAAGTAATATGTGATGTGGATATCCCACCACTGCCAGACAATTAATATGTGATGCCCCTGCACTGACCCAGTAATCAAGGATCCTCAAGTCTCACCACTGGCAACAGTGAGGGGACATACACAATGGGAGGTTTACAGGTACACACACAGTAAAGTGCAATTTCCAGATACCCAATAAGACTCCCCACTGGTACAGCAATAGGGTTAAGATCTCAGCTGAGTGGCCGGGCTAAGACCTCCAGCACCCTCTGTGTCCAACCAGTACTTTGTGTCCCTGCCCAAGCAGCTGACACACACACACACACACACTTTGAGATTTGATTGATATACAAACACACACGCACACACACACACACACACACACACACACACACACACACACACACACACACACACACACACCTGGGAAAGGCTGGCACAGATTTACTAGCTATGCCACCTTCTGCCCAGGCTATAAGGTAGTGCCAGCTGCCACCAGCCACCCTTACTTATCAGCTACTATAATGCCCTTGCAAAGGGTGCCCAAATCCTACTGTGTAATGTTACTATTAATCCAAATGGTAGTTTTGACCAAGACTTGCAAGGCTATTTAGGAGTGGCCTGTACAGTGTCACCAAATACATATGCAAGTACTTTAAGAGCTTAAATATCTCTAAACATACCAGCCACAATTAAAAAGTTTAAATATATTTAATAATAATTAATTAAAGAACAAGACAATACTCACAAAACAAACACAGTTACTTCACAGTTCAAAATCACATGAAATATTTTAAAACAACATTGCAGGACAGTCTCAGATAAATACAGAAAACATCTAAACTAATCTTTACTATATTCCCATCTATATCTAAGAGAGATACTATGCCCTAAATCTTACTTACAGACAACATGCAGGCAGAAGTGCTGAGTGGATGTTTCTAGGTCCAAGACAAGATACAAAATGCCCAGTCTCTCTCTGACAGTTCCCAAATTAATATCAAACATTACTGCAGGGTTAGCCTGGATGACATCACTTTTTGTCACCTGACTTCAGTTCCCAGTCTAAAACAGAAACTAAGAATTTTAACATCTCTGTGATAAAAATACATATGTCTTAGATGTTTTCTCAGACCTGTGTAGCTGCTAGGAAGTCATAAAGCAATCAAAATCTTTATATTTTAAACCTAGTAATTACTTTTCGTTTTTGACAATAGAAAAACTTCTAGCTCTAGACATTGTGTCTGCTTGCTGCATTGAAACCTACTTTTATAGCACATCATAAAGCACTTAATTTCAACTTATTTCCTTGAAGTTTTGTAAGTTAATCTTCTATGTTCCAGCAGGGCATGCTGTGGTTACATTCATGAAGTTTAGAACATAACATACAGTTCTGTATAAATCATATAAATATTCACAAATGACACAAAATTATGTGCAAAATTCCAGATAGCTGGGCCAGCAGTGTCATAACAGTAAACAAAGTAACTGTTACATGTGTGATATTTTGTAAACGACATACAATATCTCAGTAACCACTCAAGTTACACAAATACAGTCAGCAGCATTTTGTTCATCTAGCTGAGAACTTTCATATGATGCTAAGAAGTTCTGTCTGTGTTACCTGGTTGCTGAACTATTTAGAAAATGTGAAAATTATTTTGTTTGTTTGTTTGTGTCTTTTGGCTTTTCCCGGTTAGGGGTCACCACAGCGGAACTCCGGTCCGCTAATGATTGGCAGTAGATTTTTTACGTGCCGAGTTTGCCAGCCCTGATGCACAACCTTCAACGAAGGTACGCCCATTCACGCATGTCTCCACACAGAAGACACTCTAACTGAGAATCAAATGGCACAACATCTTCCTGTGACGCGTCTGTGAAAATTATATCCATCTAAATTAATATCATACAAACAACAGTTAATATCTGTTTATTTGCACTAGACAGAGGTCAAATATTAAAGCAGTTAAGTTTGTCATTGTGTAGCCTTTAAGATGAAATCTTTTAAAACTTTGTTTTAAAGCATGGTTTTGAAATTATTGATGCAAATTAGAACAAGCAATATTTGATGACTAGAGGTGTCAGTAGGAGTTAACTGCAGAGGGGGAGGGTGGCCTAATGGGTAAGGTGTTTGCCTTACAAACACAAGGTGCAGGGTTTGAGTCTCACAAGGGATAATTGGCTAGGCTTACAATGGCCTGCAAGGGCAGTTAGCTTAGTACTAATCTATGAATCTATGAATCTATGAATCTATGAAGATGCACCTGGAGGCATCACTTGTATATAATGAGATACAATGCTCATTATCTCTGCACTATATTCTTAGTGTTCTGCGTGAAACATCCAATGCGTATTTCTCGCACTATTGTTTTGGAAATTCTCTGCATACCAATATGCCTTGAACTAGGTCTATGTAACAGAGACCTGGTTCAAGGTAGCAGAAAGCACCCCTGCACTACCGGGCTATAACTCATTCCACACCTTTCGGCCCCAGAATTTGGACCAAAGCTCCAAAGGTGGTGGTGTTTCCATATTCATAAAGGATGTGCACACCTCCAGACTGGTACCCCAACCTAATGCATCAGAGATACTTCAGGTGCAGATAACACTGGGTAAGACAGCGATTCAGATCGTAGCCTGTTATAGGTCCCAAACCATGTCCCAAGACACTCACTCCACGTTCCTAAGCACCCTGGAGAATATTAGGGTCCAACCTAATACTCTCATACTGGGCAACTTCAACTACCTCTCCATTAACTGGGAAAACTTCTCATGTACCAATACACTTGCCCAATGTTTCCTGGAATTCTTTAATTCCAATGCCCTCGACCAGCTCATTCTTACCCCCACTAGAGGTAGCAACATCCTTGACCTGGTCATTACTAACATGGGTGACCATTGCTCTACACTAATAGTCAACTCCTCCCTGGTTAGATCCAATCACAAACTAATCACCTTGGAAATCCACATCCCTCCCCCCGCAAAGGTAACCACCATGAAAAACTTCTCCAAAGCTAACTTTGGGCTCTTAAGAACAGAGGTGGCTAACTTTACAGCACCCATGCAAATGGAGAATAGTTGCATGACCACTGAATCATACACCAATGCTCTGTACGGACACGTACACAAATTTATAGATCTCTCCATACCCAATAGAACTAAGGCACTCTCTTCCAAAAAAGGAAGCCAATCTGGTGGTCCCCTGCCATAAAAAAACTATACAACAGAAGGAGGAAACTGTTGCGGAATAAGGTGAAGCCCCAAGCTAGGCTTGTAAATGCCCTCGGGCAGATAGCCTAGTATGAACCTATTAACCTATTAACCTATTAATTGAAAAACTCCCTTATCAGCCTCAACAAAAAGTTTAGATCCCTCATCAAATCCTCTAAAGCTAGCTATGAAAACAGAATTGCAGCAGATAGTAAAGACAACCACAAGGCCTTCTATAGTTATGTAAAGAATCTCTGTGGAAATACCTAGATTTGCTCTGAGCTACTGCACAATGGTACCTCCTATACTGAGCTAACAGATATTGCCAATATACTGGCCAACAGATTCAGTGCCAACTTTACCCCCCCCCAAGGGACCAGTCACAATACCAGTAGATTTCCAGGCACCCAGTATTACCCAGTAATACTGCTGCACAGGTTAAAACAGCACTGTCCAAGGCCAAGAATACAGCTTCTATGGGACCTGACAATATCCCTGGCTGTGTTCTGCATGAGCTACAGAGTAAACTGGCACCTCACCTGTCTGCCCTGTTCAATCACAGCTTTAGTCATCCCTCTGCACAAAGGAGGCATGACTACAGACCCTTGGAACTATCGCCCCATTACATACATACATACATATACATACATACAAATGTTTCAAGCACGGGCATTAATGCCCTTCTAGATTGCCAATAGCCTGACAAATCTAATATGCAAAGCTATGGAATGCATCATCATGGTCCTAATAAACAAGGATATAGGGAATGTCCAAACCCTGAATCCCACACAGTTTGGTTTTGTGAAGGGTAGATCATGCCTGCTCAACTTGGTTGACTTCTTTGAGTCAGTCATCAGAGCTGTGGATGAAGGCAAGGTGGTTCATGCAGCCTACCTTGATCTAGTGAAGGCATTTGATACCATTTGCCACTCAGGAATCATAGAAAAGATCACTAAGCTAGGTATCAACCTGTATCACTAGGTGGGTTGCAAACTGGCTCACAGATAGAATCCACAGTGTGAAAGTAGCTGACTCCAAGTCAGACTGTCAACCAGTCATGAGTGGAGTCCCACATGGATCAATCCTGGGTACTCTCCTGTTTGGTATCTACTTCTCAGAAGTCCAGGTCAACGCAAAGGGACTCTGGCTGACAAAGTTCACAGACAATTGCAAGTTGGGAGCCATTATTAACTCTCCAAGTGATGTTGACATATTACAAAAAGGCCTCACTGAGACCAACCATGGCCTTAAGCTCAATGCCAAAAAATGTGTCATCATCCCCTTTGGGAAAAACCCAGTTCTCATGAATTATCACATTGATGATAGTCCACTGAACACAGAAGGCATTATAAGAGATCTGGGAACACAGGTTGACAGCAGCCTCTCTTTTGACCACCACACTGCCACTGTGGTCAGAAAGTCCTTCTATGTGGCACATCTCATTACTAAGGGTTTTGCATCCAGGAAGAAAGAGGTCATTGTCTTCCTCTACTCTTTCCTCATTAGGCCAATCATTGAGTACAGTGCCCCATTTGGCAAGTACCTCACTAGACACAGGCAACAACTGGAGAGGCAACAAAAGTACCTCACAAAGAGGATCCTAGGCCTTAAACACTTGTCCTATATGAACAGACTCAAAAAACTCCAACTATTCTCTGTCTCCTATCGCCTACTTAGAGGCAATCTCTGCTTGACTTACAAAGCCATGTTTGACCCAGCCTTGTTAGAAATGCTACATCTAAAGAAATCCTAATACCTCTGCACCACAAGCTCCAGAGACCTCAACCTCATTTCCACAATCAACAGAACGTGCTGGAGGGACAGGTTCATAACCCAGAGACTGCCCATGCTATGGAATAGACTTCTCATACATGTCAAACAGAGTACCTCACTGGCCCTCTTCAAGAGCAATCTTGATGAGTGGATGGGAAATAGAAAATTCACCCGGGGATCACTCTAGTGGCTCGACTCAACAGAGGCACTGGAAACTAAGGTTGGGTGGCACCATGCCAGGGTAATCCTATGGGCTAGGCTTGTAAAGGCTCCAGGGCCATTAACCTAGTACACACCTATGAATCTATGAACATAAAGGATGAGGATAGAATCCTTCAATATGCATGCATAAGGATACATGTCCATCAGTCAGCGACAATGGAATGTAGAAAAATGCAGTCACAGTTATCACTCAGCAATAACTTTATTGAACTATTTACACACTTTTGTCCCTTTAATTTTGGAACTTCATTAGAAAATTAAAAGGATGAAAGCATTTAACTAGTTCAATAAAGTTATTGCTGAGTGCTGACTGCATTCTTCTACATTCCATTGCCGCCTTCTGGGATTATTTTGTTAGCTTGTTCTTCACTTTGGTATTGTGTCACACGTCCATCAGTATCAGGGAGGCTTTTCCATATACTGCCTTATTCTACAAACCTGCCCTGGAAAACTTCGGATATGGACGGAATATGCTCACATCCATCGGTAATGCAAATTTACTTTGTACATCTGCAATAGGTTTATGGATTATAACAATTTACAAGATTGCCTGCAAAGTGTACATTCAAGGTCTGAATTATGGATATTTACTGATGCTTACTCATACACTGGTAGCTGTTACACTATTCAATGGGATTTGGGGAACCTCAGGATGACTTAGCACTTAATGTAGTTGTCACATCTATCCATGAGCACATAGCTGTTTATTTTTTATAATATGATGTTGTTCTGCCTTGGTGTTTTAATATATTCAGATAAATATATCATTTAACATATTGCGAAGGTCACATTTGTGCTGATCTGTGTCACTGACTACAATTCCATCTGTGATGTATCCCACATGCTTAAAGTGCAATTGGTAGTTGTAGCTGGATGTGTACATAACTGTGAGAACACTTTCTTGCATTGCTGAAGCTGTGATATAATGGTTAGATGTTTGTTTTTGACTTCTCAAAACATCCACTGATAATGGTTCAAATCCCATCTCTGCATATATAACTTATCCTTAGATGCGGAATGTATTAATATCAGTACACATGTATGCTGATGTTATAAAGACATGGAACACCTGTTTAGACATTTTTTCAATGTTCTTTATGCTTTTCTGTACATGACAGTAATATAGATGGCATAGAATGTTTTGCATAACAGTGCACTGTATATGAGAGGTGAAGCATTCAAGTGACATATGCTTTTGAACGTTGACATGTCATTATGTGAACTCATATATAAAATCTGATATGTGTATAGCACCCTTTTTTCAGATGTCTGGCCCGAATAGGTGGGATGATTTTTTCTGCAAGGGAAAATTATCAAATTATTATAGAGGCTCTCTTTCAACACTGAAATTTACTAGGATGGATGGACGGTACTTTGTGGAGACAATAAATGTGGAGGGATATTATCAACATGATTAACACTGTGTGTGGACACAACCATTCCAGGGAGACCTGCAGGTGATGTTACTCTAACATGATCCTCCATACAGCCAACAAACTCTTCTGTTATGAGAGGCAGACAAATGACACTGAAGATGGACCACCATTGCCTCCCCTGGATGACATTATGATGTTCCTAGCCACACACCATAACCCCTGCAAGGATCACTGCATACCTGGGGGAGGTACTGAGGCTAGTATACCAGGATGTACAGGTATGGCCAATATACACAGACATTGACACATAATCCAATTGTCATTTCAGGCCATTCAGTCACATATCTTACCTTATTTTTTATTGCTGTCACAGCAGAGGAACTCCAGTGTGTACTGAAAAACTACCCAGATGTAGATACACACAATAAGTGTTATAGCATGTTATATTACCTAAATAATGTGTGGCTAACACTGTCAGCACCATGTGTACTGTTGTGTGTTTCAATTACATAAGCCCATCAACATCAGGACAACAGCACTATTTCTCATGTAAGTGTCTCCATAGTGTGTTATTGTGATCAGTTCCCTTTGTGTGTGTCTACCTCCTGTTATGGCTGAGGTGTATACTCACCTGTTGTTTGTGTTCCATTTTAATACTCAGGTATATTCTTGAGACAGGTTGTGCATTCCCCATGAAGCACAGACAGACATGGTGAGGTTGTTTATATGGCTGATGTGGTACAGTATTGTTATGTACATTTGTGAATTTCATGACTAATGTGGTCTTGTTTGATCACCTGCATAGGACACATGTAATCTGTATAACATCGCTGCCCATCTAGTACACGTGCATCTCTTTTACTTTGTGTTATATATCATTTAAATGTTACATGATGATGTGGATGTGCTTACTACTCATTTGTTGTGAACATGCCTAGTTTTATATGACATGGACATTTCAACTCTCACCTCCAGTGGTGTAGTCAGAGAAGTACATCAAACATGTCTTCAGTGTGTTTTTTTCCACCTTGTCCATCATATTTGCTTCATTGTGGCAGATATGGCATATCTCTGCTCTACAAGGCTGCTGAATCACCTAAAGCCATCCTTACCCAGTAAGTCCATATTATCATGCATACTCATTGTAGTTACATAGTTGTCTAATTATGTCAGTTATATCTTCTGCCTCATTTGACTTCTGTGAATGCATATAACATGTTTCATCTATTTTCAGTATGTCCAGTACTTGCCTCATACAGTAGCCTATCCACTGATACTGAGGTGGGATGTGATGTGCCTCAGTATGATAGTATGGCCAATGGCCCATGGTCCACTGCATTGGTTAGATTGTCCAGCCCAAAAGGGGACATTCCTGTGTGTCATGGCATAGCCTCTGATCAGGAGGAGAGTGTGGCCTACTATTCTGATAATGTAGGGAGATCAGATGGTGGATGTGATGATTACCATGACAATGACCATCTGTCCCATGCTGAGTCTGGTACTGATAGTGACTCTTCCCCATGATGGACTGATGCTGTCTGTCGGACTCTACATGGGAGTGTAGCTGATGTGCATGGGCATGCATCAGGGGATGTCTGCTTATTGTTACAGAGGTATGAACAATGAATATTCATGGAGATGTCATGGCTCTGACCTACGTGCACTTGCCTGTGCCACTGATCATGTGGCACACCAGATGAGTGCATTACATGAAGGTCAGGAGCACAGACATTGAGAGATCATGGCAGCACTGACTGCCCAGTATGACAGTGTAGTATCTGTTGCACAGTCTGTTGAAAGCCTTCTTATAGCAGTGCTACAGCAGTGCTCTAGTGTGAATTAGGTGTTATGTGCCCTGATTGTACTGAGCATATTACCTCTAGAGGGGAGAGGCACACCCTGTCTCATAAAACCTATACATGGCCCTTGTACAGCACTGTCTGTGCTGCAATGTGCATGTACATCTGCTGTTAGTTAATCTACTCTGAACCTAGTAGCCAACATTCAGACAGCCAGACACATCACACGACTACTCCTACCCACACCATATCCCACACTGCTTGTGTCACCACTTTCAAATCCTTGATATAGCAGCACCATGGGCTGAGTGCTTCTGGATGTAGCAGAGGCAGCTCGGACAACAGTGTGAGTACCTTAGACTAAATTAGAGAAGCACAGACAGTCGATCCAGTCTATGTCCTGTTGTGTCATTCTGACCCCGTGGCAATGATGACTGTTGTGCTGACCACTACCTAATCCATCTTTAAGCAGTTTCTCAAATGTCTGATGGCACAGACTTTTACTGATCATTTATCTGACTTAAGTGACTGCCTTCAAATTGTGTAATGCTGTACATATTTGTTATTATTATATGTTAACTTAGATATTGTTGACTGCAATGCTCTATGTGACAGTCTCCCTATTTCCATGTTTGCATCTCTTGATAGTTGACATATAGCAAGCATTCCTCATGCTCATTAGCATGTTACCTTATTCTTCTAGCACTGATTCCTACATTACACAATTCATTCTTGTCTGCCTTACTTACATGGAGATGTATGCTTCTGTATGCATTGCATATGTTACGTATGGCATTTTAATTAAGTGCTACACATGCCTCACCCTCAGCACTACATGCACTAATGTTAATATGTTTCCCTTCGTTATCCTCTTGCTGACATGTACTTTCCATGTGTGCCTTACCATATCTACCTGCTTATACACACATATGTACCAATATTGCTGTTTCCCAGACAATGATGCATATTTCATGACTGACGTGTACTGCCTGTCATTGATGCCCTGCATGACTGAACATATTTACATCTAAATGACTGATGTTGCAGCAATAACCTGCGCATTGCTGCCTTGTGTGTGACATTCCACATCAGACAAGTATTGTGACATAGATATGTTTCATTTTTGCTGGTCACTGACATGTTGTTATTACTTATGTTTCACAGTGTGTTGTCTGACACTGTTACACATCACTATGCTATGTGTGATGCATCAATGTTAGTGAACAACCCCTGTAATTAGGTTATGTTTATGTTGATACATTCCCTTACACTGAATGGTTCTAGATTTGATATAGTACTGGCTGTTGTAAAGATAACGTCACATGCTACTTTTCAGCATGATGATACCCTACCTGGACAACCATACCTTTTGATGTGTACAAATCAAGCACATACGCTATTATGAGCCTCTCTGGTGTGGCATCTTGTGCAGAGTTTTCCTGCGGTGATGTTTCCTCTATAGACATCCAGATGTGTTCCTTGCTATATCATGTGTAAGTGTTACCTGAACTGAGCCTGAAACTGGTAATATAGATTAGTGCACTACCCCCTTAAACAAATCTAAATAAATAAGGTGTTACAAGTGATCATATGCTTGTGTTCTATATGAGGTTAACTGTGGACAGCTACTGGTCTGTTCCCACTAGTTGTGCTCTGTGCTGCTGTTGTAGGGTAACACTGTGCAAACATCACTATTTTCTCTGTGTACTTCTGTATGTGTCATGTCTCAAAGGTATGTGTCAGATGCTGCCATGTTGCCTGGGCTTGAACAAATAGCTGTAGCCTCCATCACTCATGCCTATTTCTTCTCACCCTTGTGTCCTGTATCCTGGTAGCTCCATGTGTGACATTGGAGGGTTCTTGAGAGTAGCGCACCCATACCTGCTCCAGGTAGGCCACCAAGTTTTGATGCTATCATGGTGTACAGTACGTCACTCATGGTGACCATCTCTGATGCCTTTTCTGGTTGTGTATTTCAATGCAGCCCAGATGTGTCCAGACATCTGAGTCTTGATTTCAGCATGCTAAACACGTGCTCAGTGGTGTTACATGTCACAGTATCTGTTCTGTATATGCATCCTCAGCAGGCATTGATGGGGCTTTGTATAGTATCATAAGCAAGGTTCCAGTAGATAACAGCAGTCACCTGTTTTTAAAGGGATTAGAAAGGATATAGGTTTATCATGCTCCTGTTGCAATGTTTGGCTACTGCTTAAAGTATAATGGTGGTCATGTATTCATCTAGTAGAAGCCCCTTTGGTATTTCACTATGTTGGAAAGCAGTTCTTACAGCAATTTCCCTCCAAATTGCTGCACCATGCACACTATTAGGGTGTGTTGCCATGATATTGGCAATGAGGCCATCTGCAGAGCACACCACCTGACAATTGAGCGATAGCCACCCCTTTCTGGTAATGTAACTTTCAACACTGGATACTGCTGAGGTTTTGAGTGGGACATGGGTGCAGTTAATTGCACTGAAAAAAGTTAGCAAGAACATAAAACTACTGCATGGCTGTTCTGCACTCCATGGCTATTGTCGAGAAGTGGATATATTCATCTTCTTTGGTGCACATTACTGCCAGGAACTGTGTTAGAATGCAACTGGCAGCCATGTAGGACACTCCTACAGCATCCCCACTATACCACTGGAATGTCCCATAGGCCAGTATACCCAGACTCAAACACACTTTTTTCTGCACTGGTACTGGGTTACCCTACAGTCTGCAAGCAAACAGACCATCGCAAAAAACTCCAGCTTTACTCTGTCGCATATCGCCTACTCAGAGGTGATCTCTGCCTAACATACAAAGCTATGTTAAACTCAGAGCTGTTGGACATGCTCCACTTAAAGAAATCCCAATCCCTCCGAGCTACATGCTCTAGGGACCTAAACCTTGTCACCACAATAAACAGAACATGCTGGAGGGATAGATTCCTGTCCCAGAGACTTCCCATACTCTGGAACAGACTACCTATCTATGTCAAACAGAGCTCCTCATTAGCACTCTTCAAGAAAAATCTTGATGATTGGATGGGTAATAGGAAATTCACCCCGGGGATCACTTCTGTGGTTCTGCTTAACAGGGGCACAGGAAAATAATTTTCTAGGGTGGTGAAAGCCAGGGTACATTTTTGGCTAGGCTTGTATAGGCCCTAGGGCCAATAGCCTAGTACCTACCTATGAACCTATGAACCTAAGTGGGGTGCACATGTCTTGCACACAGCCTGAACCAGCTCTCTGTTTAATCTGTATCTGTCTATTTTTTCCTGTTCAGAGAGCTTGCTTAACTTCAGCCTGGCTCAGCTTTTTGCTGTCTAGCTTCTGGGATGCATTTGCAGATTGTTCTCTATTATGGCTAGTAGTACCCGGACTGTTCTTGTGCATTAAATGACACTTGGATTTTTTTTAGAAATATTTTGCAAATTCCATAGGATTGCTTATTAATTCATACAATAAAGTGGCACTAATGTTAAAAGTAAGCACATGTGGCCTTTTTTGAGTGATTTCATGAAACTGTTGGTGAACAAGTTCATTGCATTTTCTTTGCTTTGAGCACACCAGTTGTGTTTTGGAATCCAGCAGGTTTGCATGGAGTCTGCAATTATCCTACTCTAAGTTAATATTACTTGCTCCTGTTTTAACATGTTTTCCTTTGGTATGCTGTGCTGTCTGTAAATTTCTTTTAGAATTCTTCTCCATAGGTGCATTACTTGCTATACTATATAAAATGATTGTTATTGCTACTGTAAAATAATACTTTTGGAGCTTTTCTCTCCAGGCCACTTCTGAAAATGTGTATTTTTTTTACCCAGTCAGACTTTTCTGGTAAATAAATATCAGTTGATCAATTAATTAATCAAACAATCAAAGAATAAATAAATGTAAAGGGAGTAAACTGGACATAGCAATATTTTTTGGCATTGGAAAAGCATGGAACTACATCAGGACTGCCCAGTTGCCTTTAATAAATCTTTTCTGTGCCACCTGTTTTGCTTTAGTGGTAATCTTATCCAAATGCCTTGCAACAAATATTGTAGTTACATTTGTCAGAAGAGAGACAGTTCTATAACTACCTCACAATGCTTTGTCTTTACTTTCTTTGAGGAAAGATGCAATATTAATCATCTTCATGGAATAAGGAATAGATCCATTACTACAGAGTTCCTGAAAGAACCCGATAAACATAATGCATGCTTGCTTTTTTGAAAGAAATCAATTCATGCATGACACAGGGAAATTTACAAGAGACACACAAATGAGTTTATAGTACTACTATTAAAGAATGACAGTTGTTGACTTTATTGAACCTTCAAAAGGGTGTGCTGATATGTAAAAGCTTGAGTATTAAGTAGGTGTTAGCTATTATAATTACAATATGTTTAGTCATAACTTTTTGTCTTACAGCAGACTGAGTATTTTTGATTTTGTTCCAGAGAGTGACTGATTTAATGTGATGCCCAGTATAAAAGATAAGACTGCATCTAAAATGGAAATGTTTTTGGACCATTCCTGTCCAGATTTTTTCAGTGTTCAGATTTTTTTGACTCATATTTTTGGTCTGTTCCTCATAAGATTTTTGTTTTTCTGGCAATTCAGTGAGGGTTAAAGTCAGTAAATGTTAGAAAAATATGTATTAGTGTATAGGTTCATAGGTTCATAGTTTAGTACTAAGCTAATTGCCCTTGCGAGCCATTTTAAGCCTAGCCAATTATCCCTTGTGAGACTCAAACCCTGCACCTTGTGTTTGTAAGGCAAACACCTTAGCCATTAAGTCACCCTCCCAACCCCTATGTATGTATTAGTAATATGCTTAGTACATTTAAGGTTTGAAAAGGGTTAACACATTTATTCTATTTCACACTGCATAAATCTGTACAAACTGCAGAAGCTTTCCAGTCTTGTATTATTATGAAATATGCGCAGTTATAATCTTTGCTTATGCTCTGGAAATTTACAGGGAAGCAGATAATTTCTGCTTGTGTGAGGAAAATAATAAATAGATGTATCACTTGTATTAATGTTATTAGATTTAGACAAGGAGTTCCGCTTATGCTGTGAGAAAATACACAGCTGCAGAAGCTATTGATAATAAGAACAAAGACTGCTTGAAAATATGAACTGCAATCAGCATTTACTTGTGTCTAAGCTAGAAAAGTACCTTGAAATGTAACACATGTATTAGAACTACACAATAGAAGCTTATAGCAGGCTAAAGCCCCCAAGGTCAGGTTGTTTTTCTCAAATGTTTTTCATAAATCCAGTCATGTCAGCAGAAAATCTGAGTAACATCTGCTGTAGAACAATACAGAAAGTTGTATTTAATTACGTCAACTATAGAAAGCAATGTTTTGTAGAACAGTATAAGAAGAGCATACTTCCTGTTAGCAGTTAGGCAAAATCCTGTATTTGCATGTTTTTGTCTCCTTGCAGCAAGTAATTAAATGCCATATCTGAACCTTGCGTGAATTGGTCTTTGAAGTTTTTTCCTTTGACAGATTGGTCCTTCGGACCGGAAATCCTCACTTTGCCTCGGATCAGATGGGCCAGGTGGCTTGAAACCGTACGGGGAAGAAACCACATCAGTTCTTCTTATTTGAAAAGCCCTCCGACTGAATTGTCGTACAAAAGAGGCCAGCCACTTTCTGATCTGCGACTGAAGGATGGGTTTTCACGAACCAGGTGATCAATCACGAAGGCTCAGGTAAGGTGAATCTACTTTTTTCTGTTTTAGATCAGGGACTAGATTTGTATTGTTTTTGTCAGGACTGTATTTTTACAAGTCAGGGACAGAAAAAATTACTGTCTTGTCATAGATAAGGGAAAACAGTGTAGGTAGGTAGTCATTCTGAAGAGACTATAACAAAATCCGTGGTACCACATTAAAAATAAGAGAGGTTACGTAATGATTAAAAGGGTAGAACAAAATGGGTAATAATTGCACAAAAAGACCCCAAAATCCGCCGTTAACTGAAGATGCAAAATACATGCAGTCGCAGCACGCTGACAATATTAAATACTATTCAAATTGGGTTAATAAGTATGAATTTGATGGAAAATTTGAAAAATCCTCACTTATCAAACTTGTCAAACAGCTCAAAACCGATTCCAAAGGTCGGGTAAAAAAGCAACACCACTTAGGAATTCTTCAGGCACACAGGTGGATTGAGGAGGTAAACCGTAGGGAACAAAAGAATAATAATTCAAAAGCGATGTTTTTAGATAAAGAGGACAATAATTTAGTAATAGCATCGGTCCCTCTGCCTCCCTTACCAGAATATGAAGCAAGTGAACAGGTTAGTCCACCCCCATTATACCCTGCTGTCACTGAAAATAGAGACATTACAAAAGCAAAACCCTTTATTAGAGATCCCTTTGAGACCAAGTCTCGAACACGGGCAGGTAACTCGAATGAAGGCATTGAGTTATATCAAATGGTTAAGAATTCACGGTCTATGGGTGAAGAAGAAATATGTTCACTCATAGAAGTACCTAATCCTCAGGCAGGACAGGAAGGCCAGGACCCAACTATTCTAGTGTATAGACCCTGGACTCCGGAAGATATCCGGAAAGCCACTGAGGGAATTCCCCATCCAAAAGTTAATTTTAGAAAATTCTCAGAAGATTTACAAGGAATGAGGCTAAGTTATAATTTAAACGGAGAAGAGGTAGAAAAAGTAGTTAGACAAATTGTGGGACCAGATTGGCACATGATTAGTGGCAACTGGAATCCCCGTGATGCTGCACACAGACCCCTCCCACATAGCAGCGCAGAGCTAGACAACAGAGTAAAAGGTCTTACAGACCACATCTCTGAGAAATGGAAGCCTAGGGCGGACTGGACTTGCATTAATCAATGCATCCAACAAGAAGGTGAAACTGTTGACAGATATTATGCCAGACTATTAGAATGTTTTAATAACCACTGTGGAATGCAGGTTCCTGAAGATCAGACACAAGATTCCCCATATGAACAGCAGTTAAAGAATGCATTTTTGAAAGGCAGTATTGCACCCATAAGCAGTTTTATTACAAAACACATGGTAGATCATCGTACAAGCAGGTTACAGTCATTACTTGAATATGCTAGGCATGCCGAAAGGCATTTTAATAGCAAAAAGAAAAAGAAAGCCCAAGTATTTTCTGTAGAAGATGGAGCAGAAGTTTATGTAGTACAGTCTGGGAAAAGGGGCAAGAAAAATGTCCAGGGAAACAAACAATCTGATCAGCGGTCAGAGGACTTTGAAGGGCGAAAGAAAAGGGGAGAATGGTTTAAATGCGGTAAAAAGGGACACTTGGCAAGGGATTGCAAGAAAAACAAGAAGGCAACCACGGAAGATAAGGAGGGTGAGGGCTGACTATATGATAGTCAGGAATCACTAGAAGGGGATAGCAAAGAAAGGACAAATGAGAATGTGATAGAAGGAATAGAGGATGTGACAGAAGAAATAGAGGAAGTGCAGGAAGTTACGGATAGTGAAGAAAATGAAATATTGGATTTAGCATTATTGAGCTTAGAGCTCTATTTAGCAGACACAAAACCAGAAGTTACACTATTGGTAGAAGGGAGGGAGGTTAAATTTTTGTGTGACTCAGGGGCATCACGAACCCTGATACATCCCTCCAAACTGCCAGAAAATTCAGTCACCTGATTATATACTAGTAAAAGCAGCTAATGGACAGCTGTACCGGGACCCTCTCTCCCGTAGCATCACAATAACTGATCCTGTTTCAGGATTGACCCAGAAAAGCAAAATTGTTGTTTCTGCAAAATGCCCAGTAAACCTCTTGGGCAGAGACCTTATGCAGCTATTTGGTATAGCAGTAGTTCCTCCATGCAGGGTATGGAAGCACAGCGACAAATTGATACCTTTGCAGTGCAATGGGAGAGTGAAGTGTTTTATTGGTACAGTCAGGACTTGGTTACGACTGGTCCAGGGACTGAGACCGAAGAATTAATGAATATAGCCATCAGTAAGTTCCCCTCCCTTGTCATTGACAAACAGCATCTGTTGCACTGTACTCTGTATTACTGTAACACACCAGGACTTGATAAAGAATATGAGCAAGAATTGTTTAAAAATCATGCAAACAGATTGATATTACGTAATCTGTACTGGGACATGGAAGGGAACAGTGTAGCCAGCTGTTCATTGCCTCAGGAGTTCTTTGCACTTTATAAATCTAATCGATTACCACATGTTAGCTTAACCAAGGACAGAAACATAGAATCAGCAGACTTAGGAGAAAAAGTTACGAGATGGGAAAGGCAGACAGAATTAGGACTGTCAGAACAAGGAATACAAATACAGAGGCTGAATTGGATAACTCAGACCCACCCAGCCATGCACTTGCAGTCTAGCAAGGACAGTTGATTAGCACTCCTATTAAAGGAGGAAGAGAATGCCTTACAGAATATACCAGAAAATCTCTGGTCAACAGGAAAGTCAGATGTAGGACTTATTCGTACAGCGGGACCAGTTACTATCACGCCAAAGTCAGCATTTAGACCACAGAAAAGACAGTATCCCTTAAGAAAAGATGCAGAGGTAGGAATCAAACCTATTATAGCAGCTTTACTTAAGGAAGGGGTACTGGTGGAATCTCCCGATTCACCATGTAACACACCCTTATTTCCTGTTGAGAAAGCAAATGGAGAATGGCGTATGGTCCAAGATTTACAAGCTGTAAATGACGCAGTAATTCCAAGGGCACCTACGGTGCCAGACCACACACCCTGTTGAATGATTTAAAACCTCAACAGAAATATTTTTCTGTGGTAGACATCAGCAATGCGTTCTTTTCGATACCGATACACCCTGACAGCCAGTATTGGTTTGCATTCACATTTCAGGGGAAAAGGTATACATATACGCGACTACCACAGGGATATTGTGAAATTCCGACAATATTCTCACAAGAAATGGCAAGCAACTTGGTGGGATTTACCCCACCAAGAGGCAGCCAGATTTTACTTTATGTTGATGACATCCTGCTGGCGGCCCCCACCCAGCAAGATTGCAAAGAAGATACCATAGCGCTATTACGATTTTTAGCTGCTGAAGGACATAGGGTAAACAAAAATAAACTGCAGCTTTGGAAAAAAACAAGTCAAATACCTAGGATATGTAATATCCAAAGAGGGTAGAACATTAGACGAGGACAGAAAAGTAGCAATTTTACAAGCACCAAAACGCACTACCAAGAAGGAAATGATGTCCTTCCTGGGTACAACTAATTTTTGCCGGAGCTGGATTCCAAACTATGCCATGGAATCTGCACCACTGACTGACCTGATATATAGAGAGCCTATGGCAGCACAGGACTTGTTACAATGGACACCAGAAGCAGAATCTGCTTTCTGCAAACTGAAACAGTTAATAGCATCCTCATTAGTTCTGGGTTTACCAAACTATCATAAACGTTTTTTTCCAAACTGTAGGTTGTAAGCAAGGTTATATGACATCAGTGTTAACACAGCAGCATGGGGACAAGCAATGCCCTATTGCTTACTATTCATCACAACTAGACCCAGTGGCACAGTCTTTACCTCAATGTGTACAAGTGGTAGTTGCAGCTGCAATGGCAGTACAGGCTTCAGCCTCAGTAGTTTTATTCCACCCTCTCACATTGAGAGTGCCTCATGCAGTCACAATTATTTTACTGCAAGAGAAGGTAGCATATCTTTCCCCTGCTAGGCATCTTTCCTGTATGACTATATTGTTGAGCCAACCGCATATGACAATTGAACGATGCACGACTTTGAACCCTTCTACCTTGCTCCTAACCCCTGCAGATGGCACACCACACTGCTGCCTGCAGGTGATTGAGCAAAAGACACTGCCTAGAAATGATCTCACGGATGTCCCCTTGAATGATGCCGAGGTGACATACTACATGGATGGCTCGTGCAAAAGGGGTCCTGCAGGACAGAACCTAGTAGGATATGCAGTAGTTTCTGATACTGAGATTATAGAAGCGAAACCTTTACCACACAACTTATCTGCACAGGCAGCAGAATTGATTGCCTTGACATGGGCATGTACCTTAGCAAAGGGTAAATGTGTGAACATTTTTACTGACAGCCAGTACGCTTTTTCTACTGTACATGTTTTTGCGCAACAGTGGAAAAACCGAGGAATGATAACATCTACTGGCATACCTATTAATCATGCACAGTTTATTCTAGATCTCTTAGAATCTATTCAGTTACCTCAGAAAATAGCTATTTGTAAATGCACAGCTCATACCAAGCAACAGGATAGGATTTCAAAAGGTAATGCGAGAACTGATACAGCTGCAAAGCAGGCAGCTTCAGAAGTATTTCTTTTGAATGAGGAACTACAACCCTCTGAGATTTTAGACTTAGAAATGTTAAAGACAATGCAGACACTCACTACGCAAGTAGAAAAACAAAGATGGGTAAAACGAGGAGCACTTCTCGAAAAGGAGCTGTACATCTCTAAAGAAGGGAAACCGATATTACCATCTAATTTGTTTAAATATGCAGCTTTGTTGAGCCATGGGCAATGCCATGTCTCAACAGGGGGGATGGTACAGCTGGTGAACCGAGTGTTCACGACATATGAATTCACCAACTATTCTAAAAAATTTTGTTTGATGTGCCACATTTGTAACAAACATCATGCACAATGGGCGTTAAAGCCCAAGCAAGGGGTTTTCCCTACACCACCGTATCCGTTTCATACTATCTGTATGGATTTCATAGAATTGAACAAATGTGAAAATAAGAAGTATTGTCTTGTCATTGTAGATATGTTTTCCAGATGGGTGGAAGCCTTTCCGACCAAAAATCCAGACGCAGCTATGGTAGCGAAAGACCTTGTTAAAGAAATCATCCCTAGATTCGGTATTCCAGAAAGGATCTACAGTGACAACAGTACACACTTTGTAAACCAAACCATACAACAGTTAAGTAAGCATTTTGGCATTTCTTTAAAAAATCATCGTGCATACCATCCGCAATCTGCAGGGCTAGTTGAGAGGCATAATGGAATTTTAAAGAATAAGTTAAGAAAATTAATAGCAGAAACAGAAAAGAATTGGGTGTACTGTCTGCCCCTGGCACTGTTGAGCATGAGAACTGTTCCGACTACAAAAGGATTGACTCCTTTTGAAAAACTGTTTGGAAGGGCTTATTATATACCCCAGTGGAAACCTCTCATGCCTGCAGACCGGGAAGCTGACTGTACACTAGCCGAATATATGAGAAATTTGTTGAATTCTAAACATTTGTTGCAGTCAAATTCTGTTTCAGATAAAGAACAAACCGAAACATCAGAAGTGGCAGTGATCCCAGGGGAATTGGATCTGGATGAAAGCTATCAAAAAGAAGAATTGGACATCACCAAAGTGGGAAGGTCCATATCAAGTGCTTCTGTTGATACCCACTGCAGTCAAAATCACAGAGCGAGCCTCGTGGATCCACCTGACACACTGCAAACTAGTTAAAAACTTTGAACTGGACAAAAATCTTGTCAAATGTCAAGAGCAAAAATGATAGAATCCAGAAAAATCCAAATAAAACTACTCGGAAGAGTTGGAGAAAACAGGAATGCAGAACAACCATTTCCTCAGACGTATTGCATAATCATCCTGCTAACTATACTAGTGACAATAATCTTTTTGTTGTGGCCATTCCTTTTCCTAGCCACACAAACTGAACTGAATAAACGCGAAGCGTTGCTCATAGACTGGCACCCAAACTTCAACACTTACCAGGCCATCAAATATGTGTATGCTG
This sequence comes from Protopterus annectens, assembly GCF_019279795.1. NCBI lineage: Eukaryota > Metazoa > Chordata > Ceratodontiformes > Protopteridae > Protopterus > Protopterus annectens. The sequence goes on from NC_056729.1 coordinate 966,121,452, forward strand.
AGACTTTCAATGTTTCGAATTGCTGGATTTGCACAGCTTTGCCGACAGCATACGGGGGGTTATTAATGACTTCAGTCCCCCTAGGAGTCAACGAGACCTGGGAAAACTTGATTTATGATACATCAACTGTTACATCACAAGATAAAATAGCGATGCACTTGTCTGTTCCACAAAAAGGGACTGTGTGTTTTTATAAAAATGATACTGTTCAGGTGGGTTGGAGCAATTGCAATGTGACTGTTCCTTATAGATGCTACACTAAAGCTAATAACGCAGGTTCTTATTGTAATACAAACTATGATTCATTTTTTGAATTGATGCACAAAACAACTGATGAAGTAAAACATGATTCTGTTCTTTATAAACAACTGTCTATAATTGATAGAAAATGTTTCATGCAGGACAAGTGTATATTCATAGTAAAGTTACTACTAAAGTAGAGGATTGTTATTTTGTATGTGGTAGGAAAGCATACAAGTGGTTACCTGAGAATTGGTCCGGCAGTTGTTTTTTGGGCTACCTGGTTCCGGCCATACGACACATGGCAGTCTTACCTCGAGGAAAAATTCGGAATGTCCAAGAGGTCGTCAAGAAACCCATCAAGAAACCTGTAAATCCAGTGGGGCAAATCGATGTGCGCTGGAAAAGCCATCATTCTATAGGCGATAAACTGACACACATGGACTTGAGTGACAGTGTTATATCGTGGGCAGGCATATCACCAGCATATGGAGCAGTGAAATCGATCTGGGAGCTGAGAAAACTGTCTAAACTTCTCGACGTAATGAGCAATGCAACTTTCTCTGCTCTAGAATTGGTGATTGATGAACTGAATGCCATGAGAGCTGTAGTGCTTCAAAACCGCATGGCTCTCAACTTCACCCTAGTGGCAAGAGGCGGTACTTGCGCTTTAATCCAGGAGGAGTGCTGTTCATATATTCCTGACCATAAACATGAGATATACAATCACCTTGAGGTAATTCAGCAAGTGTCAGACATGACCAAACCAGGACCAAACCCACTGACGGACTTTTTCCAGAAATGGTTCGAGGGGTGGGGTACTATCCTAATGAACATCCTGATTGCCATTTGTGTAGGAATGATCCTACTGGGAGTATGTGTTTGCTGTGGCATCCCCTGCATGAAAAGACTGATCAAAGACTTTATAGACATGTCAGTTTCAGAAACCTTATATCAAGGTGCTGAGTTTGAAGAACTGTTAAAAAATTGAAAATGCTTTCATAAGTTTAAACTGAATGACTCTCTTAACTGCAAATCCTGAGTAGGAAGAGGTTAGGGGAAGAAAAACTGTTTATACTTATTTTGAAAGTAGAATAAAGTATTAAAAGGGGGGAAATGTTAGAAATAATATGTATTAGTGTATGTATTAGTAATATGCTTAGTACATTTAAGGTTTGAAAAGGTTAACACATTTATTCTATTTCACGCTGCATAAATCTGTACAAACTGCAGAAGCTTTCCAATCTTGTATTGTTATGAAATATCAAACTTGGGAATGCATACACAAACTCACAAAGTTCTCCAATTCAGAATGGTGCTGGTAAGTTGACACACACTGGTGAAGAATGGTAAATCCCGCTATGCAGCTCTGGAATAAATAAGTCCTTTCTTGTTCAAAGGTTATCCAAACAATTGCCACGTTCAAGTATCCAAATATAAATAGTGGACAAAAGGTAGAACTAAAACCAAACTGGACCAAACAGGGCCAGAAGTTTATTAAAACATTAAGCAACACGGTACAAAAATACTGCTTTTCGTCCTTTCACCATACAAAGACTTCTTCAGACAAATGGTTCTACACAAGAAACCAGCCTGTGTTATAAAGGCAATTTCAAATTCAAATTGTGCCCTTCCCCTGCTACAATCCGAATGATCAGGAAATGAGGTCATGTGTTGCTTAAAGTTTTAATAAACTTCTGGCCCTGTTTGGTCCAGTTTGGTTTTAGTTCTACCTTTTGTCCACTATTTATATTTGGATGCTTGAACGTGGCAATTGTTTGGATAACCTTTGAACAAGAAAGGACTTATTTATTCCAGAGCTGCATAGCGGGATTTACCATTCTTCACCAGTGTGTGTCAACTTACCAGCACCATTCTGAATAGGAGAACTTTGTGAGTTTGTTATGAAATATGCACAGTTATAATCTTTGCTTATGCTCTGGAAATTTACAGGGAAGCAGATCATTTCTGCTTGTGTCAGGAAAATAATAAATAGATGCATCACTTGTGTTAATGTTATGAGATTTAGACAAGGAGTTCCACTTATGCTGTGAGAAAATACACAGCTGCAGAAGCTATTGATAATAAGAACAGAGACTGCTTGAAAATATGAACTGCAATCAGCGTTTACTTGTGTCTAAGCTAGAAAAGTACCTTGTAATGTAACACATGTATTAGAACTACACAATAGAAGCTTATAGCGGGCTAAAGCCCCCAAGGTCAGGTTGTTTGTCTCAAATGTTTTTCATAAATCCAGTCATGTCAGAAGAAAATCTGAGTAACATCTGCTATAGAACAATACAGAAAGTTGTGTTTAATTACGTCAACTATAGAAATCAACGTTTTGTAGAACAGTATAAGAAGAGCATACTTCCTGTTAGTAGTTAGGCAAAATCCTGTATTTGCATGTTTTTGTCTCCTTGCAGCAAGTAATTAAATGCCATATCTGAACCGTGCGTGAATTGGTCTTCGCAGTTTTTTCCTTTGACACTAAATAATGACATTCATTTAAGTTTCAGATATCACATCCCTCAGAGAATGCATGCTAATGCAAATCTTGATATTGTAGCAAGGGTCTATACTTATAAGAGCAATATTTAAAATCTGTCCCTGATTTTGAGTCTTTGTGCCCCAATTATTTTTTACTTTGTTGAAATTTGTTGGGCTTAGAGGTTGAGATGTATGGCTTTGACTGTATTTGCATGCTTTTTTCTTCTTTATACTGGTGGCTCGAGGAGAAGAATAATAGCTTTTGTTGTTGTTGTGTTCTGTCAAATTGAGACATTAGATTAAAACTTATTGAAAGTTACACAGATGTTTTTGTGATTTTAGATTGCACAAGCTGAGTCCTAGATCATATGAGTCATCAGCATACTAATAATATTACCCAGCATGCAGTCAATATGAATATAATTTCATAAAACTGTGAGGACCAATGGGAGCAGGGAAGGAGGCGGGTTCCCATTCCGTGTGTGGGCTATGGACCAGGGACTTGCCCATAAGAAACACCAACTGGGACAGGGAGAGGAGACAATGCAGTAGTAGCCATATGACTATCTCAGTCCTGTTTTGCAGATAACTGTCAGAACAACTCATTACAAATTACCAAGATGTTAGACAGCAGTGGCTGACTGTGTCATGCCCTGGACAAAAAAAAAAAAACAAAATATATCATCATGTAGAAAGGATATCAAGTTGCACTGAATAATAAAGGATTTGATTGATAGCAGCTGTAAAATATTGATAGGATGGATATTCCTAGGATTGGATAAGCTGTCTTTGTTTATTGGAAAAACAACAGCATTTTTTGTATGGAGGAGCATAGCATGAATGGAATAATTGCTACAGATATGTATAGACAGTACACCTACATTACCTGAGACTTACTTGGGGTATTTCTGCAATAGAAAATAACAAGGGCTTTAAACTTTTGTTTTGATCCTCTCAGACCTAGCCTGCACTGGCCCAGCCCCCAGTGACCCACATCCATGCTGGGTCTGCCAGCCATCATCCTGCCCTCCTGGACATAGCCAGTATTGCTGTGTTTGGTCATGGATCCTAAAGGCATCTGGAATGGGGGGTTATCTCATCTGTGCATCTGTTGTGGGAGGTATGCTTATGCCCTACCCACTTCCCTTTCTCTGGCCCTGATGCTCATTGAGTACAAGGTCAACTCCCCTCTCTGGACCATGCCTCTTCTTAGGGAGTGTATCAACAAGTGCCCTCTCACCCAGGATGAGCATGCACATCCCTTCCCTGATATTTCTTCAGTCACCCATGCCACTAATTGAACCCATGACAGCTGGGCAGTAGTCAGGGCTTTATCCTTCAATGCCACTTTAATGGCTAAGGGCTTTAAACTTTTGAGCAGATTCTTGAACTGGCTGTAGCGTACAGCAGAAATTTGGAATCCAGAAATCCAAACACTCAGGTGAGGGAGGTTGCATGTGTTCCAAAAAACAGCTGAGAACATAGCATTAGCAAAGCAATCACAAAATTCAGCTGTGACTTCCTGAGGTGATCTTGCCCTGCTTGGTTTTAATAGTTGTTTTTAAAACTGTACCAAAAATTGCTCAGGATTCTTATTACAAACTGTTCATTGCTTGTGTAAGTATGGTTAATTCCTTTTTGGTTTTGAGTTTACTAATTTTGTATAATTATCAGGAGTCTTATCTTGATAGTTCAATCACCATCTCTCTTTCTCTCTATCTCCCTAAAGCATCACATTGCTAATGCCTTTTGTAATTCTTTGTAGAAATCTAGATTAATTGAATTTAATAAAAGTATAAAATACTGTTAAAACACGCCATCACTTGATCTGGAATAAAAAAAGTACAGCTTGCAGCAGAGTCAGAGTATCTTAAACTAACACAAATCCTAATGATCAAGTAAAATATGTTTCTATTTTGTGCCTTTGTCCCACATTTATTTTAGGTTTATCCAGATATTTTGAGCTAAGAGTCAACAGAGCACACCTTTCAATTTTCCAGATTTTTGCAGAATGTCTAGATTTTAACTCATATGTTTGGTCATATCCTCATAAAATATGTAGTTTTCTGGCAAATTACTGGGGACTGAAGTCATTAATGAATGACAGACATTTGAGTTTCAGACTTCACATTCTTCAGATAATACATGCTAATGGAAACCGTGTTGTTCTAGCAACTATCTAAGTTCATAAGAGCAATATTTAAAATCTGTCCTTATTTTTGGTCATTTGTCCCTTGTTATTTGTGGCTCTGTCCAGATTTCTTGTGCCGAGAGGTTGAAAGGTATGGTTAAGAGATACGCAAACCTCTTAACTGAATATGTAACGTATGAAAAAGAGCGGTCAGACCACCAGGCTGAGTTCCACTTTTTAATAAAATCAAAAGTAAAATCAAAAGTACATGAGCGCTTTTGCATCTAAGCCCTTCATCAGATAAAATGCATTTCAAACCTCAGAGAATTTAACTAAAAATTAACCAATCACATTTCAGTATTGCACCCTCCTCCTTTTTAGGGCTGGCATTAGTGGTATTACCGCATTCAAACCAGGACCTTTGTCTGCTGTTAGTTCTATAATCCATTTTAATTCACTATAGTCTGTATAAATGGCCAAAGCTTGTGGATTTAAGCTCCAATTTGATAAATAGGGGTTATAAAAAACAGGATAAATGGAATTATAGGCAGTAGCAGACATAATAGAATGGATAGGCTATTTAAATTCTGTGAGCTTTGAAATGCATTTTATCTAATGAAGGGCTTAGACCTGAAAGTGCTCATATACTTGTGATTTTACTCTTGATTTTATTCAAAAGTGGAACTCAGCCTGGTGGTCCGACGGCTCTTTTTTATATGTTACATATTTGGATTGTTTTGGGCGGTGGATCTTTAGTGAGGGACCTTTGTTTTTGCTCGTTTGAACCTCTTAACTGATGCTGTTGCTGCCAAGGATCACTCTCACTCATAAAACACACACACACACACACACACACACACACACACACACACACACACACACACACACACACACACACACATATATGCACAGTCTGTTCTGCTTTTATGCACACAGTCACTCACACGCACACACACACACACAATTTTTTTGGTTTCATTTATTTTACACTCTCTAAACAGCAAAAGTGCTACTTAGTGAGTGTAAGATAATGACTTGATCGATCTCTCACTCTCATACACTCATACACTCTCACGCACAGACAAACACATCAAACTTTTTTTATTTAACATTTTTTTTTAATTTTATGCTTGCTAAACAGCAAAAGTGCTGCTTAGTGAGTGCAAAATAATGGTGGAGATTAGGTTTTTTTCAGTCAGAGCTAGACTGCAGCTTGATATGCTGCTGTGAAGTAGCAGACTCATTTTTCAGCTGGCATTGCTTTTTATTTATTTTATTTATTATTTATTTATTTATTAACATTTGTTAACCAGGTTAGTCCAACTGGGCCAGAAGCCTATTTTCAGTGGAGACCTGAGGGGAAAAGCCCCAGTTACAAACAGTTTACAATGCATAAAATTCACACTCCAAGATAGAGAAATTAAGATACATAAGGTCAGAAAATATAGAAGTAAGATACATACACATAATAAATAAATGAGTAGTAATGTAGAAAAAATATATATAAACAGCAACTGAGCTTCCAATTGAGAAATATTGGGTTCGCCGGATACAATTCTAGTAAGGTAATTAAAGATAGAGAAACACTATATACAGATATACATGTGGTGAAGTAGTATAGCTTAAGGATGTAGTCTCTTGGTAAAGTACAAGTGTAAGGTGGGAAAGATAAAGTATATGTGTAAGGTGAGAAGGAGCAGCAGGAGGTAGAGTAGGATGTCTGAGGAGTAGGAGAGAATGGAAGAATATAAATAGACAAAAATACAAGAGTGAAGTGGACATTAGGTAGGGTCATGACAGATGCAATTCTTGGTGTTAAGTAGGTGGAGTCTGAGTTCTTTTTTAAAGTGTATATGGTGGGCAATGGAACGTATATGTGTTAGGAGTTTGTTCCAAGCTTGGGCTACAGTGCATATAGTAGTTTACTGATATTTTTCTTTGGTTGGTAAATATATAGGAGTTGCTGGTTCAAGGTGTGGAGGGTACAAGTGTGGGTAGAGGTGGATATCAGGGAGGAGAGAGCAGGCAGGAAGATGGTTTGTATAATATAGAGTGTATGATTTGAAACTGTGATAGAAGGAGCTGTTGGGGGAGTTCAAGCCATTGGAGAGAGTTAAGTGCAAGGCAATGGTCTGAGTTATAAGAAGAGTTGGTGACAAATCTAGCTATTTTGTGGTATTTTTGTTGGAGTTTGGCCAAGGTTGTGGAGTGAATGTTAGTTAGGACTGAGGCGGCATAGAGAAGGGAGGGGAGGAGGAGAACCTCTGCCAGGGAGGGTCTTGCGTTAGAAGTTAGAAATTTTCTGTTGCAATAGAACAAGCCAAGTTTTTGGTGATTTTTTTTTACTTTGGAGGATATATAAGTTAAATTTAAGTGCATCATTAATGATGGCACCTAGCAGCTTTGTATGGGGTTCTGGCTGCATGACGGTGTTATTGGAGGATGTAATGACAAAGGTGGATTTATGATGAGTGAGAGAATGAGGGATAAAAAGCAAGAGTTTTTTTGGGGGGGGTTTAAGATGAGTAGATTATCAGGCAGCCACTTTTCAATGAATAGAAAGGCATCTTGGGTAAGAGTATGGACTTCAAAGATATTGCTGGAAAAGAAATGAGAGTCAATTAATCAGCATATTGAAGTAGAAATGATTGTTTGCAGGAAGCGTGAAATTCATTAGTGAAAATGTTAAACAGGAGGGGACCCAACATGGACCCTTGGGGTACACCAGATGTGATTGTAAGGGAGGGTAGCAGCAGGCCAGCCATTTGACAGATTGTTGCCTATGAGAGAGGTAGCTAGAGAACCAGGCAAGGGAGGTAGCAGATAGATTGAGGTTAGCAAGTTTAGATAAAAGTATAGGGTGAGAGACAGTGTTGAAAGCTTTGGAGAGGATATGAATTGGTTGTTATCACGGGCCTCAACGACAGCATGAGTAAATGATGGGAGGGCAGTAGCTGTGCTGTGGTTTGGCCGGAAGCCATGATGAATGGGTGTGAGAAGGCCTTCCTGTAGGAGATAGTTTAGACGTTGTCTATGAATGCATTTTTTGAGTATTTTTAGAGAGACGGGAAAGGATGGCAATGGGTCTATAGTTAGATGGGTCAGTTGAATTCCCCCCTTTATGCAGGAGGATGGTGAAGAAGGATTTCCAAATGACAGGCACTGTTGCTTCTTGAACAGATCTGTTGATTAGCAGGTCTGTGGGATAGGCTATGGTGCAAAAACAACTTTAAACAGTTTAAAACAGTTAAAGAAGCAGAAATACTTGCTATTTAGCTAGATCGGGCAGTCACCCAGGTAGTAGCAGGAAAAAAAAACACTTTTATCAGGTAAGCAGGTGCTCTTTTAGCCTCTCTGCTGCTAGCACCACTCTGCAGGACCACAAGGAGCTTGCCTGAGTAGTAACAAGTGCAAAAAACGCGCCAAAGCGGGCTTTATATAGGGGGACTTGAAAGAGCTAGAAATTGGCTGAAAACGGCCAATAGACTACCAGATTCTTGTGCTGGGAACACTCCTCCAGGGATAGATAGGCTGCTCTAAGCTCCCCACTCCCACTGGTGAACAAAGAAGCCTCCCTTTATCCAAGAAAGGAAATGGGCAACACAGGAACTTTCCAAAATTCCAGAATACAGCAAAGCCTGTATTTGGACTACTCTAGGTCAGGAAAGGTGGGAAACAAGGATAATTTTTTTGTTTTTGTAAATAAACAGCAGGAAAATGCAAGAGCACAGTCTCAGTTTCCAGTCCTGTGAGAAGTCTTGGAAAATGTTCAGATACATTACACGGAGACATGCAGTGATAAAACTTTATCAAACACTACAAATAAACAACATCTTGAAAAATATTGTACTTTAGGCAAAGTATGCATATTTGTATATGAAAACTGTAAACACATGATCAGGCTGACAAAAGCTTTGAGGTCTGCTCTGTTGCAATGAGTCCATTGAATGCTTGAGTATAAGTCCAGACTCCCCTCTTTTGGATTTGCTTCCTAGCTACAGTAATAGCCATGATTTTATATAGTGCTGTGCTGGTTCCTTGTGGAATTTACCTGTTATTTTTATAATATCTGATGATCTGAGTAACATCCTAATACACAGAGAGAAAGCATTTGTTACTTAAGGGTTGCAATAATAACATAACAACTGGCCATGCACTAATCATTTGCTGCACTTTGAGCTGTATTTCACAAATAGAATTCAGAGTTACTAATTTATCTGTTAATTATGTTCACCAGGCTGGAATAGTCACCAAACACAGCTCAATACAGGCCTGGGACATAAAGAAGAATGCTTGCTTAATATCCTGTGTGACATCCCTTCTCTGGGCCAGTGATTAAAGAGCCTCAGTCCTCACCACTGACATCAGCGGGGAATGTTCACTGTGAGAAAAATAGGCACACACAGTATTTTCAGATGCAGTCCTCTGCACAAAGTGCAATTTCCCCTAAGACACACAGAGAATGCACACTCCAGTCCTGGGGCTGGGCTTTCTCTCCAGGCACCAAATAAGACTCCCTCTGACCACTGTAGAGCTGAGTCCTTAGCTGGGTGTTCCAAGCCATGTCCTCCACCATCCTCTATATGAAATCAGTGCTTTCAGTGTCCATGTTCAAAGTAGCTGTCACACATGGTCTCTTTGAGATTTGAATTTCACACACAAACACCTACCTGAGAAAGGCTGGCACAGCTTACCCACTCTGCCACCTACACCCAGACTATAAGGTAGATTTATTGCCACCAGAATACTTGAAGCCCGCTACTTTAAGACTCTTACTATGTTACCCAATTACACTTTGTAAAATTAATACTTATACAAATGGTAGTATTTAACCAAGCAGTGAGGCTTTCAGGAACGTGGTGCCACAGTGCTACTAAATAAATGCAAGCACTCTCAAAGGTTAATTATTTTCTAAAATACCAGCCACAATGAAAGTGAAAGGTGTAGATATATTTAATAAAAATAATAAAAAACATGAAAATACTGGATATCTATTTACAATAAACACCAGAGTTTCAAGCACAGGAAATATAAAAAAAACAACACAGATGGAACTACTCAGACAGATATGGAAAACAAACAACATTTAGCTAATCTCACCATGTTTTTTAACTGACTGAAAAATTACTGTTCCCTAGTTACTTACTAAAGCAAGGCAATATGAAAGTGGATGAGTGTTATGTCGGGTCCAAAAACAGAATGCACACCTTGCATCTCTCACTAGTATTCAAATACAATTTCAGTGCTGGATAAAGTATGATATCACATGTGGTCTCCTGACTCTGTGGTTCCCACACTATCCTCTCACTAGAAACCGAGCCAGGATCTGCAGTGATATGTGACAGTGCACACATAGTACTTTAGCTAGGGTTTATTACTGCATCTGGAAACTGAAAAAACAATCCCAACACTTCCACCCTTCCTGCAGAAACAAACAAGCCATTCTCTGGCACCCCAGGGTTGCAATTAGTTCACCACTAAGTATGATATAGCAGATCTCAGCCCAGACTTTTCACAGAAAATGCATTTCTGGCTGCATTCAGACCTGTGAGATAAAATCTTTATGGCCTAAACCAAGTCATTTAATTTCAGGCTATTTTTCTTAAGGTTAGCTGGGATGAATGTAACCCCTTCCCTTTCAGTATCCTCTGTTAAAATATATACATTTCATCAGTTACAACAATACAGTGTGACATACATGTATATTTTGTTTCTATCCAGCAGGACTCACTGTTGATACATTTTTAACACAAGCAACTTTACAAATACATTTTTAACACAAGCATCTGTACAAATCAGTTTGACATTCAAATGACATATAATTCTTTACAAACCTCCAGCTAGCTATGCTGGCATATCTTGCACATGCATTGCCCTACTCTCCCTGTCACAGCTGGCATTACCTCACATAATCACACCCTGCTTCAAAAATCATTGTACCATGTAAAAGTAGGCACATTCTATACTTTAATAACGTCTGTATTTATAATACATATGGACTATACACCTAAATGAGATCTGGTCTATTTTTTCATGATTTAGCAAATAATATAGGAGGTGGTTATATACAATAACTAAAATATGAATTCATTGCAACAAATCCCTGTATGACAATGGAACCAGGAAAAACAGCTGGATATTTTGACACATTGACCATTTCATACTTATATGCTGATTAGGGTCTCCACTTCTGTGTCAAATGTTTCTTTGTGACCATTTGGAAATACCAAATCTATATCCAAGCTACCCTGTTGTTTTTCATCACACTCCCCTTGCTAAGAGGATTTAAGTAACACTGAATGGATTAATTATGAATAAAAACCTTAACATCTGATAAAGTCTACTGGAGAAAACTGCTCATGCTGAAATAAACCAGAATATTGAAACTTGCATACAACTATTCTTTGTATCCAAAGTGAACTTGTATAGAGTTATTTTTAAAAGTCCAACTGGTTAGGCCATTAGTCATATAGTACATTTCATACCACCAACGGTACAGTCTGAAAACTAGGAGCTGAATGTAATAGCTGACTTATCCATTTCTACTTTAGTTAGTTTGTCCCAGAGACTCCAGGGAGTGACAGCTGCTCTACCAGGTTGGGAGAGACAGCAACAGGAGTGACTTCACCTGAGGTGACCTTCGTTTTTATGTTTGCTATAGTCTAGTAATCTTTTTTCACAGGTCCACCTGCATGTCAGCACTACTAACCCACCTCTATCATGCAGGCATTTTTCACATTTGACTTGCTAGAGGACGCATACTACTGGGCTGCACAAATAATTTCAGATCAAAACAATTGATGGTGCTACAGTCTGGTTGTCTCAGGCACTGAATTACAAAAGCCTCTGTAAATCATCTACTTTGCATGTTCATTGTCTTTTACCTTTCCCACTGGCTTCCCTTGTCCTACAGTACAGCTCAATCAGTATGTGAGAAATAGTTCTACAGGTAGTTGGGTTTATCTGCGTGCACAGGTTGCAGTACCAAGCACAGTATACAGATGGTGTGCCACAGCAGGCCATTAGCTTCTGGGGACTGCTCCACAGTTGTAACTAGGGTGGGGTAAAGGAAATTGCTGACCTGGGCATACGCTATTGGTGGCATGATTGACCGTTGCTGGTCAGGGTATAAGTACAGTACCAGTATTCAGTTGGGAATGTGATGGTTATATTGTTGCTACTTAAATGAATGCCAGTATTGAATGTGTGCCTGTATTTAGGACTTTAGAACTTTTTTGTGTTCATCAGCTGCTAGAAGGTTATTTTTGTGGCCCTCAGCTTTGGAGGTGCCAGTCTAGAGGACTGCCCAGGGTACCTTTGAACTGGCTGTGGGTTTGAGTTAATCCATTACTTAGACTTCATAGGTTCATAGGTTCATAGCTATATACTAGGCTAGTAACCACTAGGGCCTTTGTAAGTCAAGACATGAAACCCAAATGTGTCCGAAGTTATACAGCATGTTTAAAATGTTTATATGGAGGAAATTGTTAGTTATGATATGATTTACTGACTGCCTGTGCCCATCAGAAACTTAGGTGCCAGACCAGGGTTGAATTTTTGATTTCCCATCCAATGGTCCAAGTTATGCTTAAATGGGTTTAGGGTAGGAATTTGTTTCATGTAGATGGGGAGTCTATTCCAGAGAATGGTCTCTTCAGCATGTCCTATTTACGTTACAAGCATAATTTAGGTCTTTAGAGTTAGTAGATCTGATGCTGTTTGTTTTGCAGATGTGCAAATGGTTTATTAGAGCAGGGTCCAGGCATGCCTTTTATGCCAAACACAGATTGCCTCTCAATAGTCTATAGGAGACCAAGTACAAAGATAGAGCTTTGAGGTCATCCACATAGGACATTGTGTTTATGCCCTGTATTCTTTTTGTAAGGAACCTTTTCAGATGTTACAGTTGCTGCATGTGTCTGGTTAGGTACATACCACAGGGGACATTTTATTGAGTGGTAGGTCTGATGAGGGCTGAGTACAGTGGTACAATGACTTCCCTGAACCTAGATGCCATGCAACTTATAAGGTGAGCAACATATAAGGATTTCCTTACTATCTTGATCACATGTTGGTCAAAAGCTAGGTTACTGTCTGTGTTCCCAGATCCCTGACTTGTGGTTAACTTTTAGGGGTGTTTTATTGATGACATAGCTTCCTGGGTGACCAGCTTCCCAAAAGGTGCTATAATGCATCTCTTGGCATTGAGTTTTAAGCCATGGCTTTCAGTCATTTATCTGTGTTAGACCCTCTTGAAAGATGTTTGTGTCTTGGAGGGATTCTATGACTGCTCCCAGTATACAATCATCTGCAAACATGATTAGCCAGAGGCCTTTGACACTGACCTTGACTTCCAAGAAGAAGATGCCAAAGAGTAGTGGCCCAGCATGGAGCTCTGAAGGACTCCACTGGTGACCGGCCTCTTTGTGGAAGTGGACTCACCAATCCAAACTTCCTGGCTCCTATCTGTGAGCCAGCTGGCTATCCAGCACATTATATAGGAATTTATGCCTAATTCCATAAGTTTGTTAACAATGACTAAGAGGGGTATTGTATCAAATGTTCTAGCCAAGCCATCCATTGCATTGGTGACCTTCTCAAAGAAATCCACCTGGTTCTGTAGGCATGACCTTCCTCTGACAAAGCCAAGCTGAGATAGATCCAGTGTCTGAAGATCTCCTATGTATTTGTTGATCATATCCATGATAATTCTTTCCATGGCTTTGCATATAAGACTAGTTAGACTAATGGATCTGTAGTTAGCAGGGTCTGTTGATGGCCCACCTTTATGAAGAGGGATGACCATTGTAGTCCTCCATTTTTATGGCACGAAGCCTGTTTTAAGACTAATTAAATAATAACTCCAGTGGCCCTGATAGGTCATATCTTAGAATATTCAGGAGGCATCCCAGGATATAATCAGGGCCCTTTTAGGTTGTGTTGTTGACACTAGCGACTACAGCCAGGACATGCTCTCTGTTTACAATTGGAGGTGTCATGTTTTAAGATACTTCTTTGGGACTGACTGCAGGTGAGTGGGGGGTACTTTTGGAACTGAATTTGTCAGTTGGCAGTTTCACTCTATTGCCTGGCTCAGTGAATGTGGCTTTATTAACCACCAGTTCAACTCACTGCTGTGTGCTGCCTTTGAGATTTGTGACATAGGTGAAGAAAGTTTTATGGTTGGATTTTGTCTGGAATACTACCTTGACTTCAAAATTGGCTTTACTGGACTTAGTTAGCCTCTAAGTTGCCTGTTTAATTTGCTGAGAGATGGGAGTTACACTTTCTGATATTTTTCCTTTTGTTGCGTATAACCTGTTTAATGTGGGATGCCACCAGGGTGATTTGTTTTTTGAGTTAGTTTTGAGCGTAATTCTGGTAGGTACAGCAGCTTCTATGCAGATACTGACATAGTTGTACAGTGCAAAGTATTAAAGACATACATAGGCAACCTATGACAGTGTAAGAATTTCAAGTGTTGTGGCATACTGAGTTCAATTTCCATCATGGAAGGGAGTGTAGGATGCTCCAAGTTTTTATTAGCGTTTATAGCTTGGAAGACTGCTAGAGTCCTAGTTCTGGAATCTAGTGCTGTGTAAATATGTGATATGAACACAGCACATTAAAATATTAAAAGTATGTCTAACATACTAGTGATACTAAGCCTTTGTACTTGTGTGAGGGTTTTGTACTACTATGCAACTATTAGACTTTTTTGTGTATTTAAGGTTAATACAGTAAAATGTTCATCTCTATTGCAGTGTGTGTTTTGATAGTTATATGAACATGTTGTTAGCTATAGGTTCATAGGTTCACAGGTTCATACTAGGCTATCTGCCCTAGGGCATTTATAAGCCTAGCCAGAATGTGTTTGGCTTTCGCCACCCATTTTAAATTTATTTTGCTATGCCCTTTTTCGAGGTTAGTATACTGTGCCTCTGTCTAACAGTGACACAGAAGTGATACCCGGGGTAAACCTATGATCTCCCATCCACTCATCAAGATTCCTCTTGAAGAGAGTCAATGAGGGACTCTGCCTAACCTGGACTGGGATTTTATTCCAGAGTGAAGGGAGCCTCTGGGTTATGAATCTGTCTCTCCAGCATGTCCTATTTATTTCAGTGCTGAGGTTCAAGTCTCTTGAGCGTGGCTTCGATGGGATTTGGATTTTCTGAGGTGCAGCATGTCCATTAATTCCGGGTTGGACATGGCTTTATATGTCAGGCACAGATCGCCTCTGAGCAGGCGGTATGCCACTGAGTAGAGCTGGAGTTTCTTTAACCGGGCAGCATATGGCAACTGTTTGAGCCCTTTGATCCTCTTGGTGAGGTACTTTTGGGGTCTTTCCAGTTGCTGCAGGTGTCTGGTAAGGTACATCCCAAAAGGGCATTGTACTCAATTATGGGCCTGATGAGGGATGACTAAAGAGGCACAATGACCTTCCCTGATCTAGATGTGAATCCCTTCATGATTAGGTGGGCTATATAAAATGTTTTTCTAACCACTTTGGCCACGTGGTTGTCAAATGAGAGATTGCTATCAACTTGGGTCCCCAGGTCCCTAATTACTTCTTCTGTACTTAATGGATTACCACCTATGTGGTAATTTGTGGGCACTTTGTTTTTGCCAAAGGGGATGACTATACACTTTTTGGCATTTAGCTTGAGGCCATGGCTCTGGCACCAGTTGTCTGTTTCTATGAGGCCCTTTTGGAGGATGCTTGTGTCGGCTGGAGAGTCGATTATGGCACAAAGTTTGCAGTCATCTACAAACTTGGTCAGCCACAGTCCTTCCGTGTTGGCCTGTACCTCAGAGAAATATATACCGAACAAGAGAGGTCCCAGGACTGAGCCTTGTGGGACACCACTTGTAACTGGTTTGGAGTCTGACATGGCTCCAGCAATTCTAACCATGTGGGTTCTGTCCTTGAGCCAGTTTGCAATCCATCTAGTGACATAGGGGTTTATATTTAAGCTGGTGAGCTTATCTATAATGCCTGAGTGGGGTATTATATCAAAGGCTTTTGTGAGGCCCAGGTAGGCTGTGTAGACCACCTTACCCTCGTCAATGGCTTTGGTGACGGTTTCAAAGAAATCAACCAGGTTTAAGAGGCAGGATCTGCCCTTAACAAAGCCGAACTGGGTAGGATCCAGTGTCTGTAGGTCCCCAATATCTTTATTTATGAGGTCCATGATGATCCTTTCCATAGCTTTGCAGACCAAGCTAGTCAGGCTTATGGGGCGATAGTTTCCAGGATCCGTTGAGGCACCACCTTTATGGAGAGGGACCACTGTTGCTGTACGCCACTCTTTGGGCACATATCCTGTAGTAAGGCTGAGATTGAACAGTAATTTTATGTTTGGGTTTAGCTCTTCTTGGAGTTCATGTAGGACGCAGCCTGGGACACCGTCTGGTCCCATTGATGCTGTGTTTTTTGCTTTGGAGAGGATCCTGAGCTGGGATCTGATCTGAGATGTCAGGGGGGCAGCACTCTGCTGGGATAGATATTTGCTCTTTTGGTGGGGAGGGGGGAATTTGTGCTGAACCTGTCAGCTAGGATGTTGGCAATGTCTGTGGGTTCAGTGTATTTTTTGTCATTTTGGACTAATTCTGAGCATATCTGGAAATTACCAGCTAGGTTCCTAACATAACTAAAGAAAGCCTTGTGATTATCCTTAGTGTCCTGTGCAATTTTTCTCTCAAAGCTGGCCTTAGACAATTTTATGAGTGCCCGTAGTTTTTTGCTAATACTGATCAGTGATGCCTTCCCTTTTTGGGATTTTGCTCTATCATTTAGTAGCTTCCTCCTTCTATTGTATAGTTTGTTTATGGCTGGGGTCCACCAGACAGGACGTCTGCCTTTGGAGGATTGGGTCTTGGTTTTATTTGGGATCGCATGATCCATGCATTCCTGAAGGTGTTCATAGAATGCATTTATAAAGGATTCTGTGGTCTGGGCCGTATTTTCCACAGGCCCGGGGGCTTTGAAGGATTCCACCTCGGTTTTGAGGAGTGTGAAATTTGCTTTAGAGAAGTTTTTCACTGTGGTTTTCTGGGCAGGGGGTGGGGTCGGGATGTGAATATCCAGTGAGATTAGTTTATGGTCTGATCTTACCAGTGAGGGATACACTTCTGGTCTGGAGCATAGAGTCCCCATGTTGGTGATGATCAGGCCCAGTATGTTTTCCCCTCTTGTGGGAGTGGTAACAAGTTGTTCCATAGCATCTGAGTTTATAAATTCAAGGAACCTTTGGGCTAGGGTGTTGGAGCTAGAGTAATGCTCCCAGTCTATGTTTGGGTAGTTGAAGTCCCAATATAATGGTGTTTGGAGAGACCTTCATATTTTCCAGTGTTCTCAGGAAGGCTGAGTGGGGTTCCTGGGTTTGGGAGGGTGGTCTGTAGCAGGCTATAAACTGGAAGGCAGTTTTACCCACTGTTAGTTGCACATGGATAGTCTCTGATGCTTCGTGCTTTGCCACCAACCTGGAGGTGTGGGTATCTTTGATGAATATCGATACTCCCCCTCCTTTTGTGGTTCGGTCCAAGTTTTGGGGCGAAAAGCATGGTATGAGGTATAACCTGGTAGTGCTGGGGTGCTCTCGGGAGCCCTGAACCAGGTTTCTGTTACTGCACAGATATCGATGTTCTCCATGCTAAGGAGAGTTTTGAGTGCATGCATCTTGAGGTTTAGACTTCTGGCGTTGAGTAGCATTACTGTTAGTTTCTTATCCCTTGTGATACCTATGGAGGTGGGTTTGTCTTTTGAGCCTTGCCTAAAAAGGCACTATGGGGTAGCAAGAGCCTTTGCCAATATCCGAAAGCCCAGGGGTGACAGGTGCAAGCCATCCCTAGTGAAGCATTGTGGCTTGTCGAGCATATCATCCCAAGCTGACAGGCATTGGATCCCCTTTGAATGACACCAGTACTTAAGCCAATTGTTGAAATTGATCATCTTGTCTTCATATTGTGGCATCATTCTTGGTGAGGGTAAGATGCTACTCAAGGTCAGGGTCATACTGGCCTGGGCTACATGCTCAGAGAGCTCCTTTATGTCTCTTTTCATGTAGTCCAGGTACGTCTCAGGTCATTCACACCAGCATGGACAATGACTGAGTCATATTTGTACTTGCCTTGGAGTGACCTGAGTGCTTGTGTTATGTGGCGAATCCTAGCGCCCGACAGGCTGCTCACTGTGACCCTCTCCTTGTTCAGCGGATGTCAGTGGGCCTGACGATAGAGTCACCTATTACAAGTGTATCAGGTGTGTTGTTTAGTCTTAAGGGCTGTGACTGTTCGGCACACTGGCTTTGTGGGATATGTGTTGCATGTGTTTTGTTTTGGGGTAGCGGTTGCTTGGGTGTCTGCTTTGGAGGTCTCTGCTGCTTAGGCAGATCTTTATTTAGAGCCTCTGAGTATGTTTTTGTGTGATTATGTGTTTGGTTTGCTGTCGTGGTAGGTCTATGTGAGACTGGAATTATAGTGAGTGTGGTTTCCTTCTCCTCTTGACTGGTTATGCCAGTACTGAGTTGAGAGAGCTTAGCCTCCAGTTTGGCTATATGGTTGTATCTCTCACATGTGTTGGAATTTGTTGGGAGGAGGAGAGGGTTGTCTGTGTACATGAGGCAGTTGTAACATTGCCTCAAGATTCCCAGATTCACCAGCTGGACTGGAAAGGAGATTGACAACTGACCTTTGGACATGCTAGAATAATATTGGGAATTCCTTAATAATTGAAAACAAGGGCCAGTAGGGAGTGAGGGTGTAGTGCTTTTAATTTTTAGTGCTGACTTATATAATTGCTTTAGTGAGCAAGTGCCAGGCAACTTAAGTGCAATGTGTTACAGGTAACTTAAATGCAAAAATGACAAACAGTAACTTTCTTTCAAGTGAAACAAGGAAATAAGTACAGTAAGCAATGCAGATATCACTAGTGATCCACAGAAGTGCTGAGAAGCTGCGTATTAGGTGGAATTAGTGTTCCAGGGAAATAACAAGCAAACAAACAACAAGCATATAAACAAAGCTAGATTCAGCAGGCCTGGATCTAGTCTATGCTACAACAAACAAGGTGTACCAATTTCAGTAAGATACAGTTCAAATATTCAGGCACTATAAACCTTTAACCAGAAATTCACAGCTCAGAAGGGCAGAGTCCAGCCTCTTCTCCCACAAGAGTGCAGACCACGAAACTTCTTAATGTAAAATAACTGGCCTGAAGCCCAAGTGCTTAAACCAGAACTAATACACTTTAAGAATAACAGACACTGGGCTCTCAATCAGCAGTTCCCAACTTAGAAGGATGAAAGCTACCTGTCCTGCCACCACAGTGCATGCCACAAACCTTCCTAATGTAAAACAACTGGTCTGAAGCCCAAGTGCTTAATCCAAAAGACTTAGAATGATAGCTACACTTTAATCAAGTTACTACCAAGCAGTAATAAATACAATTGAATACTTTAGAGAATGCCTGGATTAGTGCTCAAGTTACACAAGCAAAGCTAGATCCAGCAGGCCCGAATCCAGTCTATGCCACAGCAAACAAGGCGCACCAACTTCAGTAAGAAGCAGTTCAGATATGCATGCACTTTAAGCCTTTAACCAGAAATTCCCAGCTCAGAAGGGCAGAGTCCAGCCTCTCCTCCCACAAGAGTGCAGACCACGAACCCTCTTAATGTAAAATAACTGGCTTGAAAGCCCAAGTGCTTAAACTAGAATTAATACACTTTTAGAATAACAGACACTGAGCCCTCAATCAGCAGTTCCCAACCTAGAAGGATGTAAGCTACCTGTTCTGCCACTACAGTGCAGACCACAAACCCTCTCAGTGCAAAACAACTGGTCCGAAGCCCAAGTGTTTAAACCAAAAGGCTTAGAATGAGTTACACCAAGCAGTAATAAATACAATTGAGTACTTTTAAGATGATACAAAAGTAAAATAAAGTAGGTAGAAACACAAGTACAGTAAAAGCAGATGAATTTTTTTTCTGAACAAGTGCTGAGATCAAAAAAACAGATTTGAGTGTTGAAACTAGAAAACTGGATAGTTATAAAAAAAAATAAGCTAGAAGGCTTCCCTCCAACACAGAAGGGCTTGGGAGCTCAGAAGCCTACAAATAGTCTATACCACTTAACAGGAAAGGCAGGAAACAAGCTTAATTTTTTTCTGTTTTCCAGATGCTCTCTTTGTACACAGTAGGAGTGCCTGAAATCAGAATATGATCTCACTGCACTCAGTTGAGTGAGCAAATGAGATGGGCCCAGAAGGAGTATCCAAACACAAATTTACAAGAGGGAGGGCAGATTCAAGGCCACTAAGATTAACACCAAAACAAAAACAGGGAGGGTGGGTGAGACTAACTGAAGAGCAGAGTCAAAACTTCCAGTTCAGTTAATATTCCTGCAACACAGTTAAAATCAATTTAAATACTGTATTTTTTGAAAAAAGTGCAGATAAAGGTACTTAAATTGTCTTATCGTCCAGTTGAATACAGCAAGTTCTTAGCCGGCCAAAGCTGAGGTTTTTAAGCAGAAAATATTTCACACTGTACCACTTAAATAGGCAAGGACAGGAAATCAAAGAATGTGGCTACCCCCACACCTGTAATTACTAGCAAATAACAAAATTCAGCAAACACTGACTAACTTCCAGTTCAGTTAATATTCCTGCAACACAGTTGAAATCAATTTAAATACTGTATTTTTTGAAAAAAGTGCCGATAAAGCTACTTAAATTCTCTTATCGTCCAGTTGAATACAGCAAGTTCTTAGCCGGCCAAAGCTGAGGTTTTTAAGCAGAAAATATTTCACACTGTACCACTTAAATAGGCAAGGACAGGAAATCAAAGAATGTGGCTACCCCCACACCTGTAATTACTAGCAAATAACAAAATTCAGCAAACACTGACTAACTTCCAGTTCAGTTAATATTCCTGCAACACAGTTAAAATCAATTTAAATACTGTATTTTTTGAAAAAAAGTGCAGATAAAGGTACTTAAATTCTCTTATATGTCCAGTTGAATACAGCAAGTTCTTAGCTGGCCAAAGCTGAGGTTTTTAAGCAGAAAATATTTCACACTGTACCACTTAAATAGGCAAGGACAGGAAATCAAAGAATGTGGCTACCCCCACACCTGTAATTACTAGCAAATAACAAAATTCAGCAAACACTGACTAACTTCCAGTTCAGTTAATATTCCTGCAACACAGTTAAAATCAATTTAAATACTGTATTTTTTGAAAAAAAAGTGCAGATAAAGGTACTTAAATTCTCTTATACGTCCAGTTGAATACAGCAAGTTCTTAGCCAGCCAAAGCTGAGGTTTTAAGCAGAAAATATTTCACACTGTACCACTTAAATAGGCAAGGACAGGAAATCAAAGAATGTGGCTACCCCCACACCTGTAATTACTAGCAAATAACAAAATTCAGCAAACACTGACTAACTTCCAGTTCAGTTAATATTCCTGCAACACAGTTAAAATCAATTTAAATACTGTATTTTTTTAAAAAAAGTGCAGATAAAGGTACTTAAATTCTCTTATACGTCCAGTTGAATACAGCAAGTTCTTAGCCAGCCAAAGCTATCACACACTAAAACAATATACCAGAAATGTGTGTATCTTTGTTATTTTTTTATTAATTCTTCCACTTATTAGACAAAGACACATCTATTAAATTTGCTGGTTTGTTTCATTATATTCCAGTTCTAAAGCCCTTTGATAGAATCATTGCACAATACATATTAAAGAAATGTAAGGTTATTATGTGATTTCCATCTATGCAATACACAGTGAAAGTATGCAGAATTGCTAGGAAATACATTTTACAGAGTGCATATTTGCTAGCATACTTTAATATTCATAGGTTCATAGGTTCATAGGTAGGTACTAGGCCATTGGCCCTAGGGCCTATATAAGCATAGCCAAAAAGGTAACCTGGCTTTTGCCACCCAAGAAAATTATTTTCCTGTGCCTCTGTCGAGCAGAGCCACAGAAGTGAACCCCAGGATTAATTTCCTATCTCCCATCCAGTCATCGATTTGTCTTGAAGACTGCTAATGAGGAGCTTTGTTTGAAATAGGTATGTAGTTTGTTCCAGAGTATGGGAAGTCTCTGGGACAGGAATCTATCCCTCCAGCATGTTCTGTTTATTGTTGTGACAAGGTTTAGGTCTTTAGAGCGTGTAGCTCGGGGGGATTGGAATTTCTTTAAGTGGAGCATGTTCAACAGGTCTGGGTTTCACATAGCTCTGTATGTTAGGAGTAAAGCTGGAGTTTTTTGAGACGGTCTGCATAGGGTATCTGTTTGAGGCTGGTAATCCTCTTTGTGAGGTATTTCTTTGGCCTTTCCAGTTGTTGTAGATGTCTTGTGAGATACATACCAAAAGGTATTCTATAATGGGTCTAATTAGTGATGAGTAGAGGGGAACAATGACCTCTTTTTTCCTGGATGAGAAACCTTTTGTGATGAGGTGTGCCACGTAGAAGGGTTTCCTGACTATTGTGGCAATGTGATTATCAAAGGAGAGACTACTGTCCACCTGTGTCCCAAGGTCTCTTATCACACTTTCGGTGTTAAGTAGACTACTGCCTATGTGGTAGTTCATGTGTACAGAATTTTTACCAAAAGGGATGACAATGCACTTTTTGGCATTGAGCTTGAGGCCATGGCTTTGACACCAGGCATCTGTCTCAGTGAGACCCTTTTGTAGGATGTCCACATCATTAGGAGTTTCGATTATGGCTCTTAGTTTGCAGTCATCTGCGAACTTCATTAGCCAAAGGCCTTTTGTGTTAGCCTCTCTCACAGGTTGTAGTGTTGGGTGGTAGGGGGAGAGGGTTGTCTGTGTACATGAGGCAATTGCTGCATTGCCCCAAGATTCCCAGAATCATCAGGTAGACAGGAGAAAACACCGGGAGCTGACTCTTAGACATGCCTGGATAGGTGCTTATTTATTAAGTACTAAAAACTGTATTCCTCTAGACAAGTGAGGAAAGTTGAGTGCTGTAGTAATTTATAGCTTATTTAGAACTTACAACGAGTTCTGAACAAGTGCTGAGCTCAAAGAAACATATTTGATTGCTAAAACTAAAAACTGGCTAGTTCTAAGGGAGAATTCGAAGAGCAGGCTTTATTGCACCGGGAATAGTTTAATCCTAGCTAAGCGGCAATGCATAAAGTGTTTTATTTTTTTTAGATAAGCCATCTAGTGCTTACCCCTCCCACTGATAAGCCTGAAGGCTTCCCTCCAACACAGAAAGGCTTGGGGGCTCAGAAACTTACAAACAGTCCTCCTGGATACAGCAAATCTGTATCTGGACTAGACTACTTGCAGGAAAGGCAGGAAACAAGCTTAGAATTTATTTTTGTAAAGTGGAAAGGGAGAAAGGAGGAGCAGAAGATAATTCAAGGTTAAGAAATGAGGCACTGACACTAGACTGGGAGGAGTGTCCCAGATCAAATTTACAGTAGGGGTGGGCAACTGCAAAGCCATCAAGTATAAGAACAAGATACTAATAGGGAGGAAGGGTATGAAACAAAAATCAGAACAAACAATCCCAAACAGATGCTTAACAATTGTAGAAAATTTCCAGTCAATACCTCACACACAGTGAAACTAGCTAGAAAAGTATGCAGCATACAATAAAAGTGCTATAAATAACTTGCAAAAATAAGCAAAAAACAGGATACTTAATGTTATATATCACAGATCAGTTTGCTCAGTGCTCTTCCTTCAATTAGCTCAGTGTAAGATGGCAGAAGCACTCACAAGTTAACTTCTTAAGTAACAGAAAGTTGAAACCTGAAACAACTTTAAGAAAAGCTCAAAAGAACCAATGAGGTGCTTACTCCAAGCCGTAGTCCAGGTAACCCCAATCAGCCAAATGACCATAAACACTTCTCTCTCACTGAAATGCAAGACTGGCTTTGGCTAAACTAAGATGGCCTGGAACATGTGCTCAGACACACAGCCTCTACCAACAAACTAGGCCCAAAACACAAGCTTGAATATGGACAATGCTACAACTACCCACACTACTTAGGTAGAAAAAAACTGCAGAAATGTTTATCACAGCAGAAAAGCAGCAGTGAGCCTTTAAATGAAAGTTTTAAACAGATAAAGGAGCAAGGAGACTCCAGAGAATGCTTTTAACTGCAAACAACTAAATTATATGATACACTCCTTGGCAGGGAATCAGAACAAACAAACCCAAACAGATGCTTAACAATTGTAGAAAATTTCCAGTTAATACCTCACACACAGTGAAACTAGCTAGAAAAGTATTCAGCAGACAATAAAAGTGCTATAAATAACTCGTAAAAATAAGCAAAAAACAGGATACTTAATGTTATATATCACATATCTGTTTGCTAAGTGCCCCTCCTCCTATCAGCTCAGTGTGAAATGGCAGAAACACTCACAAGTTAACTTCTTAAGTAACAGAAAGTTGAAACCTGAAACAACTTTAAAAAAAGCTCGAAAGAACCAATGAGGTGCTTACTCCAAGCCGTAGTCCAGGTAACCCCAATCGGCCAATGACCATAAACACTTCCCTCTCACTGAAATGCAAGACTGGCTTTGGCTAAACTAAGATGGCCTGGAACATGTACTCAGACACACAACCTCTACCAACAAACAACTAGGCCCAAAACACAAGCCTGAATATGGACAATGCTACAACTACCCACACTACTTAGGTAGAAAAAAACTGCAGAAACCTTTATCACAGCAGAAAAGCAGCAGTGAGCCTTTAAATGAAAGTTTTAAACAGATAAAGGAGTGGATGAAACATGCTATGATGTGGAAATGTTTTGCTTTCCAAAATTAAGTATACTACCCTTTTTCACATTTAGTCTGAGACCATTGTTCTTCCTTGAATGAGTTAGTGGAGGAACAAATAACAAAACTAAATTTACACTTGTCCACAAACTTAAATATCCATAGGGTAAGAGTGCTACTTTAATGGCCTGAGAAACAGATGCAAAAGAGGCATGGACCTAACAGTAAGCCCTGTGGTACACCACTTGTACACCATTAGTAACTTATTGTTTTCAAAAGTGGCACTTGCAGCTCTGACTATATGGGTTCAGTCAGGCAACCAGTAAGCTATCTGCTGTACAACATATAGATTTATATTGAGATTTACAAGTCTTTCAATATTCTCTGCATGGGGAATAGTGTTAAAAGCTTTAGCCAAGCCCAGGTATGCTGTGTGTATTAAATAACTACAATTCACTGTTATTGTGACTTTTATGAAGAAATTAATGAGATTAAGGAAGGCAGACCTACTTTTGATAAAGCTGAGCTGATAATGGTCAAGGAAGAAGAGATGTTTAATATCCAGATTGATGACGTCTGAGATTATGCAATCCATAACTTTACAGATGAGGCCAGTGAGACTAATGTGTCTATAGTTACCAGATTCCATGGTTAGGCCTCTCTTCTGTAACAGCATTACAATGACTGTTTCCAGGCTATGAGAAAGTAACTGGTGAAGGGCTTAGATTAAAGAGATCAAGTAGGAGTTTCAGATAGGCTATATTTGATACTTATAATCAGATAATCTGGAAAGTTATCAAGGTCCAAGGATGATTTGTTCTTAGATTTTGAGGAGACTATGAGAACTCTTTCCATAGTAACTGTAGGGTGTAGCTGGGATTGTGGAATATGTGGAATAGTTATAATCAGAGGTTGTGTAAAATTTATACTCGACAGGTCAGCAAAAATATTAGCCATTCCCTTTGCACTGTTCAAACTAATTTCAATAACCTCAGACTCATTTTTCACACTTATGCCAACATCATCAAAAACAGCTGTTCTCACAATGTGCCAAACTCATGTTTATATACCAGCCTCTAGTAGCAACATCTTTATCTTTTCACTATTACCCATATACACTAAACGTGGCTGTTCAGATTAGCAGCACAGCCTGCAGTTGTTCACACTAACAGCAACTGTGCCAAACTAAATTTTTCAGACTATTACCAATACTAGTGTTTGTTTTTTCCTGTAGTAGTTAACATATCCATAAGGAACTGTTTCAGAAACATGAAGAATAGGGCGTACTACTGTTTGTAGTTTGCTAGCTTAGTAACAAACTAAGCCACCTTTTTTTTCTGGCATGTCCTTAAGGCATACCTCTCCACCTCTTAGAGCAAGAAATCTGGACAATGCCATAAATAAAAGTGGGACAAAAGACCAAAAAAGGGACAATTTTTAAATATTGGTCTTACAAACAAAAGTTGGTAAAATAACAGGTTTGGCATTAGCATGAATTTTCTAATGGGTATGACATTTGAAACTCAAATGTCTCATTGTTTTCTAACTTCAGTCTTTAATTATTTGCCACTAATTTACCAGAAAACCACAATTTTATGAAAGACTGACCAGAAATATGAGGCATAAATCTGGACATTCAGTGAAAAATCTCTACAATTGAGAGGTATGCCTTAAGGCCTACAACATACTCAGTGTTAGGAGCATAGCTAAACCATGCAGCGATGCAGACTTGAATGATTTGCTTTCCTCATACTAGATGTGTACCAGAATAACTTATCTGTTCTAGCTGTATGAACCAGTTCTGTTCATGGTGACAAAAGGTACTCTCTGTTAAACCTGTATGAACCAGTTCTGTGCACAGTGACAAAAACGTAGTACTACCTGTTATACCTGTATGAAATAGTTTTGTTCACAGTTGAATACATAACAGAAAAATACCACTGATGGTAGGAAAAATTCAATTAGTAGTTTTTTTATACTAAATGATCTACATGATTCAATAAAGACCAGCATGTCCTCACACTGGAAGTAAACCCCATTATAAGAACATAGAACCAGTACTAAATTATTTCTCAATACAATCTTCTGCTACAGTTTAAAGTTGTATATTCCTTGATCATGTGAACTATTCAGCAGTTGTCAGATACGCTGTGCTGTCCTTGTTCCAAGCAGCCCTAGCCTTGCAGCGTTAATCTATGGGGAAACAGAACTCTAGGAAGTTGTAAAGATAAAAATTCCTTGAAACATTTACATATCTGGCTTGGATGCAGGCTCAGTTTTCATCCAAGTGTCAGTCACACCTCTATACTTCCAAAACACTTTTTTTTCAAAGCTTACTATACTTATGGCCAACAAGATAAGCATTTCACCAACTGTAGCTTCAGAGATAAACTCACTAGCAGTACCTCCGTCTGTCTGCCTCACAAGTAAATGGGTAGAAAGAATGATAGAAAGTAGCTGCAGCATTGTTATCTTTGTGTTGTTTGTGCTCAGTGCAACAGCAGCTATTTTACTGTTTTATTTTTATTTACTTATTTATTTATTTAGTCATCCTTTGTTGACCAGGTTAGTCTCACTAGGTTAGCAGCATCATTTCAGGGGAGACCTGAAGTGGTATTTAGACTATGGGGGAAATTTGGCCAGGGCATCAGAGAGCTTCCCCTACTTTTTATGATAGGTGCCGTGGGATTGTTTACATCCCCACCTGAGCTACCACCAACTCAAGCAGATGAGGCCTGGGTTTAACATCTCATCCAAAGGGCTAGTCACTCAGGAGTGCAGCATCCCACTTATACTGCACTGCAGTTTTCTCCTAATGCACATTGCTACCCATGTCACAAAGTCCATTGGTATTTACAGTTAGCAGAAAAAAATGTTGTTTTGTTCCTCACCGCAAAAGGCACCTGAATGGTTGCAACTCTAGGAAAAGATACAAATATTGAGAGGATAATGTGGCAAACTCCTTAGATAGAGGAATCATAGGTTAGTATCTTCTTGCAAGGACAGCTTGAGAACATGGCTAAGATATTCTCATTTTTCTACTAAATAAAACTGTGTCTACAATAGTTTAGCTACCAAAAAGTGTATTTTAAGGTGTGGGCATAGCAGAAGAATTAGTTGAAAATGCAGTTAAGAGTCATCAGCCTGGCTTAAATGTAAATGAAATGTTGTACAGGAATAGCCAAATCTGTGCACTCTATAAAACTCTACTTTTCAGAAATCTAGGGCTTTATCAAATTAGCTTATGCATTCTTGGCAAATATGCTAATAATTAAAATACCTATTCTTCTTAGATTGCTGAAATAAAAATATTTGTTAAGTTCAATGGCACAGAGATACTTTTGAGAGGTGATTTGGGCATACCTCTCAATGTCTTAGCCCAAGGAATCTGGACAAAGCCTGACAAAATGGGGGGACAAAGGCCCAAAAATAGGGACAGAGTTTAAATATTACTCTTATAAACTTTGAAAGTAGCTAGAATAACAGAGTTTGTGTTAAAATTCATTTTCTAATGAATATAAAATCAGAAACTCAAATGCAAGTCATTATTTAGTGATTTCATTCATCAGATCATCCCATTAATTTGCCAGAAAACCACAGATTTTATGAGACTCAGACCGAAATTTTGAGGCAAAAATCTGGACAGTTGAGAGGTATGCTTGGGAGCAATGCTTAGTGAAGGGACTTTCTCAGAATCACAAAGTAGGCAAATAGATGCTGCAGAAATGTAAAGCAGGTTTGCTGCAGAGTCTAGGTACACAAGAACGTGGTCTTAACCTTCTGCACCAAACTGAATATGGGACTCCAGCATAAAGATATGGCATTACCTAACTGCAAAGCTCATGGAAGTTGCACATGTGTTGCTTGAGCCTGGAGAAGTGAGGCATTATGTGAAAATTCATTTTATTTCATTTTATTTGTCTTTGTTTACCAGGAAAGTCCAAATGGGTAATACAGATTTTCATCTGAGGCCCGGGCAGAAAAGCTTCACTTGTTTACATAGCATTATACTTAGTTCCAGTTAAACACAGAGCAGTTAACATTTTTACTTACATTTATACACATACAGTAGTTGTATTTATACATTCTAAGATTTCACAAGGGGAGAAGTTACTAAAGAAAAAGCCCACGTGCATCTTAATGGATTGTACAGGCAGCACTTATGTATAAAAATGTTGTCATTTCAGTGAGAGGTTGAGAATATTCTGTTTAATGAGAGTATTTGAAGAGTATTGTATGGTGAGCACAAACTCTTAACCTGGTGATGAGCATGTGCAGGACCAGGATTGGTTAAAATGTTATTTAAGCAGTGCTTTAACACCACTGAGTTTGTTAGAGAATTTTATTTGTGGGGATACTATTCCAGAGTTTAGCAATGTATTGGGAGTAGCTCAAGTCTCTGCAACATTATTTGACTTGTCAGTAATAAGAATTTGTTACTAGAACAGAGGATTCTTGCTGGACAGTTGGGCAGTAATACGTTTTTTAGTGCAGGGCATTCTTCTGCATGGTGAATGACTTTGTGTGCTGTAGTTAGTTGTGAATATGATAAGTAGTTTTGCAGTTCAAAACAGATCAGTGAGTCTTATGAAGGAGACTGGTGGCAAATTTAGGTACTTTATTGATGCAGGAAGCGAGTTTCTTTGAGTATTTGAGTTTGTTAGGATAGGAGAGGCTTATAAGAGGGTTGACATTAAGAAGGTAGAGGTTTTTTTTTTTGCAGTATCTGTAAGGGACCTTTAGATCCTATAAAGGAAGCCCTGTTTCTGGTGTGTAGATTTAATGGTGTGCAGTATATGCTGGTTATATTTGATATTGTCATCTATTATAACACCTAGAAGTTTACTGTGAGTTATAGTTTCAATGACAGAATTATTTGCTGACTTTATGGTAAAAAATTGCTTTTGATTTGGCAACATTTGAGGTAAAAAGCATTGAATTAGTTTTGTTTGGGTTAACTAGGAGGTTTGTTTCTTTGAGCCAGGCTTCTACAGAGGAGAAAGATTTTTGGGTAATGTCTTGGAGATTTTTTTATTTTTGAGGCTGCACATATTAATGTTGAATTGTCTACATACTGAACTAAATTAGCATGGTGAATGAAGATGAGAATAAATTTAAAAACTGCAGGAACTACCATTTAGTCCATGCTAAGAATACTGATGAAGTGACTGCAAAGAAGCATTTTCTTTAAGAACAATATCTATCCTTACAATTACAGGGCACAGAAAAACAGTGTCTGGAGGGTATAGTAGGAATTTGTCATTTAGTATTCAGTTGCCTCCTCAGTTTATTACCTTTGTTTTGCCTTTGAAAAACCTACAAGGTGGTGCCTGTCTCTTCTTTGACACTGAATAAACCTTCCACACCACTTTCAGACCCTTACCTGTGGAAATAGTAATTCCCTATTTGGCTGCACTATGGCAATCATCTTATATGTACTTGAATCCTGATTGCTTATATTTTCCATGCTTAAGCTGGGATTTTAATTTCTTTATTTGCTTCCTGTGATCTACTCACAGCACATTTTAGTAATGCGTTTCTGCTTGCTTGGAAGGTGTAGCAAACAGTGGGATTTTATCTACATGTAATTATTGCTCATTGTCTGACATGAAGTGACCTTAGGCTAAGAATATCTCTCCCCCCGCACACACATGGGAAGTGGAAGGAAGTGGCTTACTTATGCAAAATGTGTAAGAGTTTGTATTGTGTGCTTTTGCAGAATACTATTTCTGGTGCATTTACTGCTGGAGTGGATTTGAGATAAAGTGTGTGTGTGTGTGTGTGTGTGTGTGTGTGTGTGTGTGTGTGTGTGTGTGTGTGTGTGTGTGTGTGTGTGTGTGTGTGTGTGTGTGTGTGTGTGTGTGTGTGTGTGTGTTGCTATTTTGCTATGTTTCTGTGTTTTAGGGAATTGCATACAGAATTTTAAACCTGGCCATACTATGGCAAAGTGGAAATAGGACTCAAACTTGAGATGCAAGCAGAGAATGTGCTTTCATTTGTACTATAAATTCCTGAGATATCTATACCCAGCTATCAGTGCAGTCTGGAAGGAAAAAAAATCTAAAGCCCTGAAATAATAATATCTTTATGGTAGGGTTGCAGGTGCATCTGAAGTCTCAGCTCAGTTATTAGACAATGTAGATTTGGTGAAGACCCCAGGTTGCATGGACTTTTGCTTTAAATGAGGTATCAACAATTTCAAAACCAGAGATGCTTCAATGAGCAGGTACCTGTATTTTTTTAACAATCTCCAAAGAAGTGCACTTGTATAAGTCGTGTAAGTTTTTAAGTCCATGTTTAATAAGAATTAGAATGGATTCCTTATCATACTTCTCTACATTCCATATTTTTGTAGGATGTCCAGATTTTTGCTTCAATTTTTGGTATGTTTATCATATAACTTGTTTTTTTCTGGCAAATCACTGAGGACTGAAATCACAAAATGATGACACACATTTGAGTTTCAGACTTCATAACTTTTAGTAAGTTTATAAAAGCAATATTTAAAATCGGGTCCTATTTTTGGCCTTTGCCCCCCCCCCCCCATTATTTTAGGCTTTATCCAGATTTCTTATGCTAAGAGGTTGACAGGTATGATTATTACTGCTGCCTTTCAATATATGTACTTTGCCTGTAAGTAAATTTTAAGATTTCAGTGTATATTTTTAGCTAAGTTTTTGCCCTTATCGGATTGTTTGATTGGAGGGGATTATTACATTATGTCTTTAAAACGCAGAAAGTGCACAGCTACAGCTGTGAACAGACTGTCTCTTTCTGATGTGAACTATGCCTGGGCAAAGCTAAGCCAGAGGAAACTCTGGCAGAGGTGTGTAGTGGTCCTGATGTGCAAATTGGTCATCCGACCTGGGTATAGGGGTGAAAGACTAATCGAACCATCTAGCAGCTGGTTCACTCTGAAGTTTCCCTCCGGATAGCTGATGTTCGGTGGATGCAGTTTTGTCTGGTAAAGTGAATGAGTACAGGTCTTGGGGCTGAAACAATATCAACCTGTTCTCAAACTTTAAATGGGTAAGACGCCCGACTCACTGGCTTGGAGCCGGGCTTGGAATGCAAGCTCCCAGTGGGCCATTTTAATAAGCAGAACTACCTCTGCAGGGTGAACCAAATGCCGGGTTAAGACGCCCAATGCCAATGTTGATCAGACCCCATAAAAGGTGTTGGTTGATATACATAGCAGGCTGGTGGCCATGGAAGTCGGAATCTGCTAAGGAGTGTGTTTTAACTCACCTGCTGAATCAACTAGCCCTAAAAATGGATGGAGCTGGAGCATCAGACGCATACACCCCTGTCTCCAGCACTGGAAACTGAGGGGGCTATGCCACGATGAGTAGGAGGGCCACCGTGGTGGCATTGCAGCCCAGGGTGAGGCCCTGGGTGGAGCCGCTGTGGGTGCAGATCTTGGTGGTAGTAGAAAATATTCAAATGAGAGCTTTGAAGACCAAAGTGTAGAAGGGTTCCATGTGAACAGCAGTTGAACATGGGTCAGTCAGTCCTGAGAGATAGGCGAGAACCGTTCCGAAGGGATGGGGGATGGCCTCCATCGCCCTCAGTCGATTGAAAGAGTGTCAGGTTCAGACTCCAGAGCAGCAGAGATGGGCGCCTCGTGGCATCCAGTGCAGTGATGCAAACGATGCTGGAAAAGCCAGTGTAGATCCCTGGGAGAATTCTGTTTTCTTTGTGAAGGGCAGGGTGCCCTGTAATGGGTTCACTTTGAGAGAGGGGCCTTCACCCTGGAATGTGTCACAGTTCTGGTAGCATCAGGTGAGCCCTTGCTGGCCCTTGAAAATCCAGGGGACAGGGTGCAAGTCTCGCGTGGGGCTGTACCCATATCCATAGCAGATCTCTAATGTGAACAGTGTCTGGCATTTTAGAACAAAGTAGGTAAGGGAAGTCAGCAAGACAGATCTGTAACTTGGGGATAAGGACTGGCTCTAAGGGCTGGTTTGGTTGGGCTTGGGCATGAAGCAGTTGGGTGCATACCACGGCTGGACAATGCATCGCCGCCTCACTATACTCCTGGGGGGGTGGCGGTGGTGACTCAGGAAGCACGCTGGGTCCTTCCTGTAGATTGCCCTGGCTGTGTTGTGTGTTAGTCCCGACCGGCATCCCTCATTGTCCAGAAGCTAGCGGCTGACTTAGAACTGGTGCAGACTGGGGGAATCCAACTGTTTAATTAAAACAAAGCATCACAAATCACAAGACTGGTGTTGACACAATGTAATTTCTGCCCAGTGCTCTGAATGTCAAAGTGAAGAAATTCAATGAAGCGCTGGTAAACGGCGAGAGTAACTATGACATTCTTCTTAAGGTAGCCAAATGACTTGCATACCTCTCAACTGTACAGATTTTCACAGAATGTCCAGATTTTTGCCTCATATTTTTGGTCTGTTTTTCATAAAATTATGTTTTTCTGGCCAATTATTGGCAAATCATTGAAGAATTTAGAAGTAATGACAGATGTTTGAATTTCAGGCTTCATACCCGTCAGAAAATTCATGCTAATGTAAAATCTGTTATTCTATCAACTTTCTAAGTTTGTAAGAGCAATATTTAAAAATTGTCCCTGTTTTGGGCCTTTGTCTCACTTTTATTTATGGCTTTGTCCAGATTTCTTGCTGTAAGAGGTTGAGAGGTATAATGCCTCATCATCTTATTAGTGACACTCATGAATGGATGAATGATATTCCCATTGTGCCTACCTACTATCTAGCAAAATAACAGCCAAGGGAACAGGCTTGGCAGAATCAGCAGGGAAAGAAGACGGAGTCTTAAGCCTTGATTGCCTACAGGGTTTGGATTCTCTGTGTATTAGGGAGATTATGTCTTGCTGTTCAATGACTGAAGCCACACTGTATCTGGAACGGAATACATCATGAGAATTATTGTTTCTTGTATGTAATTATTAAAGCTTGCTACCTCATCATGCATGTCACAAAAACATGCAATTCTCTTATGTTTTTCCAGATATATTCTGTTTTCAAATTCGTTGTTGCAAAGCTACTCATACCTCACCCAGAGCTATGCTAGGTATTAGATGTCAAGGATCTACATCATATATGTCACTGAGCGCTGAATGAGATGTTTTTTCTCATTCTCCTGTAGCTGCAATTATAAAGCAGATTTAATTACATTTGTGCACATACATATATGAACATTATTATGTTGACACACACATGTATACTCTTTTTTTATGAGTTACATTTTTTTTTTAATTGAACAAGCACTCTGATCACCTTGTAAATATTTCTGTATGCCATCTGTTGCTTTTTTTGCTGTAACATGTTCATTACCTCTACTGAATTTGCTGCAACAATATTGCTCTATCTCTGACACGTTTATCTGCCTACTTGGGCAATGTCTAAAAGAAATAGGTTCATAGGTGTTTACTAGACTAATGACCACAGGGGCCTTTTTAAGCCTAGCCAAGCATCCCAAATCTCTGACAAGTTCTGATACCCTTGATAAGTGTAAGCATGGGCCTGGGAGATGAACCATTTACAGGTTACCTGTCTGCATCAGAGACATAGGTGCCAAGCCAGGAATGAATTTCCATTTTCCCATCCAATTGTCCAAATTGCACTTGGATTAGGGAGGCACTCTGCTTCACGTGGATGGGGAGCCTGTTCCATAGATGGGGTATTCTCTGGGATACATACCTATCTCTCCAGATACCCATCTCTCCAGCAGGTCCTATTTATATCACAGGCAAGGTTTAAGTCTTTAGAATGGGTAATTCTGGTACTGTTTAGTTTGTGGATATGCAAGAGGTCATTCAGAGAGGGTCTGACAATGCCCTGTATGCCAGGCATAGATCTGCCCTCAAAAGCCTGTAGGAGACAGAATACAGGGATAGGGCCTTGAGGCGGTCTGCATAGAATATATTACTTATGCCGTGTATTCTTTTAGTGAGAAACCTCTGTGGATGTTCCATTTGTTGGATATGCCTGGTTAGGTACATACCAAAGGGGCATTGTATTCAATGATAGGTCTGATGAATGCAGAATACAGTAGAACAATGATTTCCTTGGACTTTGATGCCATACCTTTGTTTATAAGTTGCACAACATAGAATGATTTCCTCACCACTGTAGACACATAATGATCAAAGGCCAGATTACTATCTATATGTGTCCCTATGTCCCTGACTACTGGGTCAACTCTAAGGGGTCTGTTGTCAATATGATAGGTACCAGGGATGGATGACTTCCCAAAGGATACTATTATGCAGTTCTTGCATTTAGTTTTAGTCCATGACTCTGACACCAGTTGTTTGTCTGTGTTAGCCCCTCCTGGAGAACATTTGTGTCAGTGTGAGATTCAGTGACAGCTCTAATTTGCAATCATCTGCAACTTTAGTCAGCTAGAGACCACTGACATTGGCCTTGACTTCTGAGAAGTAAATGCCAAAAAGGAGCGGTCCAATGACTGATCCCTAAGGGACTCCACTTGTGACTAGCCTCTTTGTAGAGGTGGACTCCCCAATTCTGCCTTCCTGGGTCCTGTCTGTGAGCCAGTTGGCTATCCACCATATGACATACAGGTTTGTACCTAACTTCTTGAGTTTGTCAACAATGCCTGAGTGGGGTATTGTGTCAAATGCCTTGGCCAGGTAAAGGTAGGCAGTGTGAATGATTTTGCCCTCATCCATTGCTTTGGTGACCTTCTCAAAGAAGTCCACCAGGTTGAGTAGGCATGATCTGCCCTTTACGAAACCAAACTGGGTTGGGTCCAGTGTCTGGAGGTTTACTATATCTCTATTGATCATCTCCATGATAATTCTTTCCATGGCTTTACATACAGGACTAGTGAGACTTATGGGTCTGTAGTTTCCAAGGTCTGTAGATGGCCCACCTTTGTGCATAGAGATGACTGTTGCCTTTCTCCATTCATGAGGCATGAATCTTGTTTGGAGACTACAGTTAAATAGCAATTCTAGAGGCCCTGATAAGTCATGTTTCATGCTATTTAGAAGGCATCCTGGGATATTGTCTGGGCCCGTTGATGCAGTGTTCTTGGTCTTAGAGAGAGCATTAAGGACCTGTTCCCTAGTGATAGTAGGGGGAGTTATATTTGATAATATTTCCTGAGGGAAGGTTGAGGGGGAGAGAGGAGTAAAGTTGGAGCTGAATTTATTGGCCAGTAGTTTGCTATGTCTTCTGACTCAGTACAAGTGGCCCCATTTACAATGAGCTCTGCACACAGTTGTTTATCGCCTTTGAGGTTGCGGACATAGCTATAGAATGCTTTGTGGTTTTCCTTGGCCTGGGAGGCCAAACCTAGTTCAAATTTGGCTTTGGTAGACTTTATTTGTCGTCTGAGTTGTTTGTTTAGTTTAATGAGAGTGCCCCCGACTAACCCACCTCTCCAGACCAATGTCTCACTTCTCTTTTTCCTACTAGTACCTAACACTACCTCCTTCCAAACTCAACCACCCTTCTTCCCCACTAAGCCCTTTCCCTACTCCTACACCTAACTGTCCTTTACTATATCTATCTACTCACCAGTAGAATGGTCAACAACTACTGTTGTACTCTTATCTCTACTTCACTGCTACCCAATCACTCCTTTCTAGCTTCCTCTCTCTTTACTTTAAACTCAATTTCTCATGGACTACCTGCCTTATATACATAGCTAGCCAACATCGTATATAATCTGTAATCAGTATTATCATTGTATACTCACTTTACATTGTTATGTATTTTTCTTGTGTACTAGCAAATGCTTTTATTCTTGGAGCTTGTATATATTTTGTAACTCTGGAGCTTTTCTCCCCGGGTCGCCACTGAAAAAGGGCCTCGGTCCAGATGGACCAACCCAGTCAACAAATGTCAAATAAATAAATAAATAAATACATTTTATCCTGCTGGGTGCTGCACCCCCTAATTTTTGCCATGATTTTCTTCCTCCTGTTATACATCCGATTGATTTTGTGATTCCACCAGGGTGGCTTGTTTTTTGAGTTAGTTCTGTATTTCTTCCTGATGGGTACAGCTGCCTCTATATAGCTATTAACATGCTTGTACAGGGTTTCTGTGAACAGTTCTGCATAGGCAGAAGTGTTCTCAGGGTTTATAGGGGCTTGAAATTTTGCCAGGTTTTCACTTAATAGCAGGAGGTTAGCCTTAGAACAGTTTCTGAATATTCCCAGTTTAGCTGGGGGTCCAGGTTTTATTTTTACTTCAAAGGAAACCATTTTGTGATCTGAACTTACCAAGGAAGGCATTACAGTAGAGAGTGTGCAGCACTCTCTCATATTAGTGAGCACCAGATCCAGCATGGTTGCACCCCTGCTTGGTGTATTGACTATCTGGTCCAGGGAGTTTGTGTTTACAAAATCCAGGAATCTCTGTACATGTACGTTTGATGTCATATAGGATTCCCAGTTAATAGTGGGGTTAAATAAAGTCAGCCATGAATATGGTACTGGGTTGGATGGTTAGTGTTTCTAATAAGTTTAAATACATGGTATGGGTTTCCTGGGTCATAGAGGGAGACATATAGTTTACAAGGAAGTGGTATTGGATTTTACCTATGGTGATTTGAACATGGAGCAGCTCAAGTGCATTGTCCTGTTTGACCAGCCTTTAAGTATATTTATTTTTGATGTAAATACAGACACCTCCACCTTTAGTCCCTGCCTGTGAAGTAGCTGGTCTAAATGTATGGAAGGCATTATAACCCTGCACTATTGGTGTGCTGTCCGCAGCTTTAAGCCACTTCTCTGAGACTGCACAGACATCAGCATTCTTTAGGGTAAAGAAAGGTTCCAGGGAGTGGAGTTTTTTGTTTGGGTTCCTACCATTGAGTAGTAATACCTTTAGATTTTCTTGGTTTTGATTTGCTATGTCGGAAGTACTTTTAGTTTGACATTGCCTAAAAAAGGCACTGTGGGAGAAGACAATGTTTTATCTAATATTCGAAAGCCTAGAGAGAAGAGGTGCAGACCATTCCTGGCAAAACAGCATGGTCTGTTGACCATCTCCTTCCATGCTGGCAAGTATTTCACCCCCTTAGATTGACACCAGAAACTAACCCAATTATTAAAGTCAATCATCTTTTGTTCGTATTGTGGCATCATCCGTGGAGAAGGTAAAATGCTGTTCAATGCTCGGCTCATACCAACCTGAGGCACATTCCAAAAGCTCTATGATATCTCTCTTCACATATTCTAGAGAGGTACGTCTCAGGTCATTTACTCCCACATGGACTATGACTGAGTCATATTGGTAATTGTGATCCAATGACCTAAGTGCATGTGTAATATGGTGGATCCTAGCCTCTGATAAGCAACTTTCTCATTACTCATCCTGGTGAGAGGGGCATCAGTGTGTCTCACAATGGAGTCTCCAATGACTAGAATGTTGGATTGTGTGGTGACTTGCCTTATGGGCTTAGAGGTAGAGGCTCCATGAGATGTAGCTCTATGTGTTGATGTGGGTGTTGCTTTGAAAGAGTGCGTCGGGGCTGCTGAGGGTATTTCTTATGTGTACTTTGTCTAGGAGGTCTTTGTAGTTTAGGAAGGTTACATGCAAGTGCCTAAGTATATGTGGGTCTATATGTCTGCTTTGAATTGTGCTTGATGGGTGCAGCATGTGTACTACTGACAACCTTACTGACATTAGGAGTACTTTTATGTCAGACCTTTGCCTCCAGTGACGTTGTGTAAATACATCTCTCACATACCATATCAGTTTGTTTGAGAATTAACTGGTTGTCAGTAAACATGAGGCAATTTCTACATTGCCTCAGGATGCCCATATCCACCAAGCCAGTAACAGAGACAGTAGGAAAGTTCATATCCATTGCAACAGATCCTTTTTTATTGATTATACTGTTGGAGTGAGAATGTTAATCACTGTCAGGAGTATCCAGTTTGCAACT
Source organism: Protopterus annectens (assembly GCF_019279795.1). Classification (NCBI taxonomy): domain Eukaryota; kingdom Metazoa; phylum Chordata; order Ceratodontiformes; family Protopteridae; genus Protopterus; species Protopterus annectens. Next base: position 966,159,999 of record NC_056729.1, read on the forward strand.
ATGTGGACAGTGCTTCTCACTGCAAACTAGTTGTCCTGTGTGCAACTAGATATTGGTGAAATTTCAGTTGTGATTTTGCAGGAAAAATGTCACTCAATGTGTCTGAGTCTGTACAGAGAAGTGCCAAACACTTGAAGGGAAACTAATACATTGACCCTGAAAATGTAAGGATGAAGTATTTAGACAGATATTCTGAAGTTAGAAAGAAATCAAGCAGTACTTATTGAAAACAAAGAATTAGCTTGTCAAGAATGATGAAAAGAGGGGAGTCGCATGAACAGCTACTGCCTGGTTATTACTAATGCTGGTCTCACCACAGCTTCACTCTGTTGAGATACAATACTCCTTTGCTTCTTCTCTCACCAGAAGCAAAATGTTAGCACCAATCCCGAGAAGAGAAGCAGGCAACAGCCTGTTTGGTGACCCACAGTCTTGTCCCAAATGATGCAAGGGTCTGTAGGCTTGCAACCTTTTTCTGGTAGATGCCTCAAATAGCAACCAGACCAATCAGGTACGTTAAGCACAGACACTCACTCTCCAACCAGATAGCGTCAGGAATCAATACACTCTGCTCCTACTCTCACCAGGATCAGAATATAAGCACAGATCCAAGCTGTCACCTATAAAGCAGTTGTTAGACTTTCTGGTGATCAGCAATCTCCAGGAAATAATGTCACTATACTCCTTCTCTCATCAGGAGAAAACAGAAGCACTAATCCCAAAATGACTACTGAGAGGCAGAATGTGGGCTCTCCAATAACTGGTGGACTTGCAATAGATGCTTAAAGGTAAAATGAAAAAAAAAAATGGTTTATCCCAAACACTGCAGTGTGCACTAAGCAGTTAGATGTGAAAGTGGTTAACTTGTTTAAAAAGTTAAGTTTTAGTGGAGAGCCACTATTTTTAAAAGAGCAAGATAGATCGAAAGGGGGTGGGCACTTATGTATTCTGGTACTGTGGAATACAGTAGGCTGGACAATAAATTTAAATAGTTGAAGGGGAGTGATTTCACAAAAATTATAATTTTGTCCTTACTCACACCAGCCAAGAAAAGCAGAGAGGAAATGAGATATATGGTCAAATTAACATAAGAGGCAGGCAACTAGAACGACAGTGGTGTTTAAGACAACAGTAACAGGGTGGGATGGTAGGAAAAATTTCTGTCTGGCTCACAAGAGACAGAGCTATGGTCTCTTTTCAAGTTTTAATATGCAGTTAAAAGCAAAATACAAGTAAAACACAGTGTAAACAAAACAAATCACAGTATACAAAATAGAAAAAGGCAATAAAGTACTATAAAATACAAGAAATAAAAAGCAAACTAACCTTTCCCTCACAACAAACTGTGGCAGAGTCTGGGTGAGCCTTTCCAGAAAAGCCCATGTGGATCAGTATATTACCCCAGCCAACAAATTATAAATAAATAAATAAAAATACCTGGTGCCATGTTGTCATCTAAGACTGGTTTGTGGACTGTGACACCACTTAGAATATTCCTCTGGTTTGCAATATTCTTCAGGAACCTTCCTCAGCTATGTTTCATAGGTTCATAGGTTCATAGATGTATATAATAAGCTAATGACCACTGGGGCCTTTGTAAACCTTGCCATGCAACCCAAATGTATCTCGCAAGTTATTGTGCCTTAGAGGTTGTTTTAATGGATGTATATTTGTTAGAGCATGATTTGATGATTGCTTCTTTTCATCAGAGACATAGGTATCAGACCAGGGGTGAGTTTCTCATTTCTCATCTTTTGGTGCAGGCTGTGTTTGAATAGGGTTAGGGAGGGTTTCCACGTCACATGGTTTGGCAGCCTTTTCCAAAGTATGCGGATTCCCTGAGATACATACCTGTCCCTCCAACATGTTCTATTTAAGTCACAAGCAAAGTTTAAATCCTTAGATCTAGTAGTCCTGGTGCTGTTCGTTTTATAGATATGCAGACGGTCCATCTGAGCTGCATTCAAGGATGTCTTGTATGGCAGGTATAAATCTGTAGAAAACAGAATATAGAGATAGGACTTGAGGTGATCAGCATAGGACATTATGTTTATGCCCTGCATTCGTTTTGTGAGGATCCTTTGTGGACATTGTAGTTGTTGCATGTGCCTGCTCAAGGACATACAGAAGCGAGCGTTATAATCAGTGTTGGATCTGATGACGACTGAGTACAGTGGTACAATGACTTCATTTCCAGGTTTAGTACAAACAATAAACTGCTTCTTAAAGAAGTGGAGATGATTACTCAAATATTTATTGGGAGAGGTTATACTTTTTTTTTTTAATATATATTATCTGATATTATTATTAGGAAGAAAACAGAATTTATGCAAATTATTTAACAAGGTTTTGAATCTCATGAAGCTGATAAATATGAAGGTAGCTATACTAATCTATATTCTCTTTATAGTATACTTATGTCTTTATATAGTTATTTTACTTCTACCATAGTTAGGAATAATTGGTGAATAACGAAAGTGAACCCTGATTTATTTGTTTTGAGTCATTGGTGAATAACCTAGAGCTGTTTATAAGAAATGTGGTACTTTAAAATATCTATTATGTAGGGATAGTACATTTTTTTACAGCATATACCCTCAAAATAAAATAACTTATCCTTGTGGAAATTGTAATCACTTGATACAAAAGGGATTGTTTATACTGTATCCTATTTGTTTTGTAATGTGTTTTATATAGGAATGAAGGCTAGAAAATTTAAAAAGAGGATTTTAGAAAAGGGTTATGATATTAAAGTCAAAAATATTGATAATACATTGAATAGACATATTAGATATTTTCCTGAACATAAGAAATTTTCTTTTTTTGGTCTTGAAAAGATGAAATGAGAGGCAGTAACTTTAAAAATGAAGAGAGACAGACACTATGGTAATTAAGATTACAAGCAGACTTATTGCCTGGATTAATGTTAGCATTAATATTACATGTTTTTTAATAGATAAACAACTTTATAAATATTCAGTTTTTAGATGGTATTTTTTTTTAATTTTATGTTAATTATGACTTGTGTATCATGTGACATTAAGTATTTAAATTTGTGATGTTTTTTCATGTCGTGCTCTCTGAAGAAGTTAGTTTGTATTTAGGATGAAAGCTCTTTGTAAAATTATTTTCTTCCTAGCCATACTTGCCTTCAATTTGCTTTGCTTATCTACTTTTCTTGGTTGATTGGTCAGAGAGGCACAATGACTTCCATGGACCTAGATGACATGCCCTTATTTATAAGTTGACTGACACCGAATGGTTTTCTTACTACCTTAGACACGTATTGCTTAAAAGCCATGTTACTATCTACATGACTTCCTGAATCTCTGATTGCTGTCTACTTTCTGGTGTGTTTATCAATTAAGTAGTTTCCCTGAGTGAATGACCTCCCAAATGTCATTATTATGCATTTCTTGGCTTTGAGTTTTAAGCCATGGTTTTGGCACCAGTCATTTGTCTGTGTTAGACATTCCTGTAAGATGTTAGCATCTTGAGGGAGTTCTATAATTGCTCCTATCTTTTCAATCATTTGAAAACTTGGTAAGCCAGAGGCCTTTAACATTGGGCTTGACTTCCAAACAATAGATGCCAAAGAAGAGTCAACCCAGCACAGAGCCCTGGGAAATCCACTGGTGACTGGCCCCTTTGTGGAGATGGTCTCTCCAATCTTAACTTTATGGTCCTGTCCATTAGCCAGCTGGCTATCCAGCAAGTTAAACAGAGGTTTAGGCCTACTTTCATGAGTTTATTTACAATTACCCAAGTGGGGAATTGTATAATTTTCCTTAGTTGGGTCAAGGTAGGCAGTATGCATCATTTTACCCTCATCCATTACCTTGGTGACCTGCTAAAAGAAGTGCACCGTGGTTAGTAGGCATGACTTGTCTTTGACAAAACCATGCTGGGTTGGGTCCAGTATCTGAATGTTTCCTATGTCACTGTTAATCATGTCCATGATAATTTTTTCCATGGCTTCGTATATGATGCTAGTCAAACTAATGGGTCTGTAGTTCCTGGTATCAAATGATGTTCCATCCTTGTGCAGAGGGATGAGAGTTGCAGTCTTCTATTTGCATGGCATGAAACCTGTGTGGAGACTGTGGTTGAAACAGGATCACTCCAGTGGCTCTACTTGATAGAGGCACCGGGAACTAATGGTGGCATGATGCCAGGGCACTTCTATAGGCTAGGCTTGTAAAGACTCCAGGGCCATTGATGTTCCATCCTTGTGCAGAGAGAGATGAGAGTTGCCGTCTTATATTTGCATGGCATAAAAACTGTGTGGAGACTGTGGATTGAAATAGGATCACTCCAGTGGTTCTACTTGATAGAGGCACCAGGAACTAATGGTGGCATGATGCCAGAGCACTTCTATGGGCTAGGCTTGTAAAGACTCCAGGGCCATTGGCCTAGTATACACCTATGAACCTATGAATAGTGACTCCAATGGCCCTGATAGGTCATATTTCAGGCTGTTGAGGAGGCATCCTGAGATATTACGGGGTCACATCAAGCTGATTCTTGGACATAGTTTATCTAAGATCTGCTCTCTACTGATAGTTGGAGTTAGATAGCACCTCCTGTGGGGTGGCTGGGGGTGAAAAGGGGGGGGGGTAAATTTAGATCTGAGTTTGATAGCCAAAAATGTTATACAGCTCCTGGTTCCGTGAACATGGCTCCATTTACCAACAGTTTGGCACATTAGTGTATGCTGCTTTTGAAGTTTCAGACATAGCTAAAGAAGGCCTTATGTTTGTCCTTGTCCTGAAATGCTATCTTTACCTCAAAATTTGCTTTGCTGGACTTAATTAGTCCTCTTAGGTTTATATTCAGTTTGATGAGTGAGTAATAATCTGTTTTAGTGTTACACTTCCTAGTTTTAGTTGAACTTTTTATTTTGTTGGACAACTTGTTTAATTTTGGATTCCACCAGGGTGATTTGATTTTTGAGTTAATTTTGAGTTTACTTCTGGTAGGTACCGCAGCCTCTATGCAATCACTGACATGGCTGTTTAAAGCTCCTGTGAATAATTCTACATAGGCAGCTGTGTTATCTAGGTTTGGAGGAGATTGAAATTTGACAGGTTATCATTTAATAAAAGGTAGTTTACCTTGGAGTAGTTTGTAACTGTTACAGGGTTTGCTGTGGTTACAGACTTGATTCTTATTTCAAAGGGGACAGCTTTGTAATCTGACCTTTGCTGAGATGACATAACATTGGGGGTGGGGATGCAACATTTTTCCATATTTGTGAATGCCCTGCCCAATATGGTTTAACATCTAGTAGGCATATGCACTAACTGATCCAGGATGTTCAGGTTTACAAAGAATAGGAATCTCTGTGCCTGCAAAGCTGGAGTCATGTAGGATTCTAGGTTTATAGAGGGATAATTAAAGCCCCCATGTGTATGGTATTTGGTTAAATATTGAAGGTCTACAATAGGTCGAAGTAGGAGCCACGGGTTTCATGGGACATAGAGGGTGACCTATAGCTAGCTAGGATATGGTAGGGGACTTTGTCTATGGGAATCTGGATGGGGAGGAACGCCAGGGCATCATCCTGTTTAACCAACCTAGAGGTATGCTTGCTAATGATGTAGTTCGAGAGACATCCACCTTTAGTTCCTGTCTGCGCACTTATTTGTCTAAATTTGGGGAAGGCACTGAAGCCTTGCACTGCTGGGGTACTCTGTAGGGTTTTAAGCCATGTCCCAGTAATTGCACAGATGTCTGCATTCTCCAAGGTGAGGAGAGCTTGGAGGGAGTGAAATGTCTTGTTTGGACTCCAGGCATTGAGCTGTAGTACCTTTAGATTTCCTTGGGTAGATTTTACTATGCTGAAAGCTTTGTCAATTTGACTTTGTCTGAAAAGGCTGTATGTATTCCTCCTTCATCCCACTTTATGTTTACCAGCTTTTGATTCTGTCCTAAATGCAGGGAATTTTGATTATTATTTTTATCCTAATGTCTACACAGTTACATTGTATTAACCCTCATCTTATAGTGACTCTTCTCTTATAGTGATCTGCAGAATGTTTGTTTATTTATTTAGTGTTTATTAATGAAAGTAATGCATGGCTCCTCAAGGATCTATTTAGCCATTAGTCAGAGAAGATAACATAGTACATAATTTGTATTATAAAAAATAAAAACAACAGCTACAACCTTTTACAGAGATGCAGTTGAGTGATTTTCCTATGAACAGTTAAGTACCGTCCCCACAATGAGTGAAAATAACTGTATCCAAGCCATTAATGGTACAAGTAGAAGATGGCATGTTTGCATGGGGGTAAGCACTTCTGCATCCCCACCTGGGTTTTCCCCCCTCACCCCTTGTTTAAATATACTAATTTCAAGACATGGGAAAAGGAAAAACACTCTTCAAGAGTGAACAGAATAATCACATAAGCTGCAGTCTGTCATTTTCAATAGACATATAGCTAATGCGATCAAGGAAAAGCAACATCAGTGAATCAAAAGAGAGAACATAGGAGCTGATAGCCAGCTGTATAGATACACACAGTAAGGGGGACGGTAATCAAGATTCCTCCGTCATGGTACACAGAATGACTCATTGCCTCATATTTTCTGTGTTGATGCTACTATCTGATAGTACTTTATAACACTTATTTTGGATGATTTGGCTACAGTTGTGGAGAAAACATTGCTTTGTATAAATATTTATATATAAATTGTCTTGCAGTCTTTAAGGAGATCCAGAAAGCTTATTTTGTTCCTTTCCCACAATAAGACTGGTCAGGGGTGATCAATTATCCATTCTATCTATTCAGTCCCTCCAACGAAGGATAAAAACTGGCTCATTACTTGTATCATGATTTGCTCAGAAGACTTTTTTTATAATGCCTTATATACTGTATACTCTTTCTATGTGACATCAAAGATATAAAAGTGATTTAGAGCTTATACACACATGTTCATACAATTCATATGCTTCCATTGATGGGCTTACCTTGCACTGCTTTGATTGGAACCTTTAGTTCTGTAATTACTTAACTACTTCTGTTGCCAGAAAAAAAGAAGTCTGCAAGTCCTGTTTATTTCTTTGTCCCTCACCTGTTCTCCAGTGTCTGTTTTATTAATCTGTTTCATTAATCAGACTAATCATGGCTTAGTAGCCCATCCAATCAGTCTGACACATATGTAACTGCAGAAACACAGAAGGATACACTCATGCAGTCATCCAACACATATTTACACATGCACACACACACACACACACACACACACACACACACACACACACACACACACACACACACACACACACACACACACACATGTATACCTCAGAAAATTCTAAAAAGTATGCCGTGTCTGTTATTCTGTTTTAATGTCAAGGATGTAACCAGGAGTAGATGGTCAATAAAGCTAAGTGCATTTTTCTGTTCATCTTTCAAAAGCATTACGGAACCAACTGCATGGCATAAATGGGTAAAGTCTCTACTATGAACCACCTGACCTGGGTTCTATTAGCAGCGCCAGTGTTGGAGGAGCTGCCAAGAGAAGGGAGTGGAATGAACTGGTAGTCCCTGCTTACCTCTCTGGTTTCTCCACAACTCTAGCCAAACGGTCCAAAATAAATGCTATAAAGGACAATCAGCTAGCAGCATCAAGACAGAAAATATGAGGCGATGACTCATTCTGAGTACCATGACTGAAGAATCTTGAATGCCTTCCCCCTAACTGGTGTATATATATATATATATATATATATATATATATATATATATATATATATATATGTGTGTGTGTGTGTGTGTGTATATATATATATATATATATATATATATATATATATATATATATATATATATAATTTATTTATTTATTTTACATTTGTTGACCGGGCTAGTCTAGATGGAGACATGTCCATTTTCAGTAGAGGCCCGGGGAGAAAAGCTCCAAGAATAATACAGAGTTTCTTTACAAAGTTAAAAACAGGAGTTATACAGATAATAGAGATAGCAGTATTACAAAAAAAAAGTTTTTTTTTTTTTTTTTTTTTTTTTATTCAGTAGTACAAATTGGTGTTATCATGGTCATTTTGTAAGGTACAGAGTAGAATTAAGATGGTCATTTTGTAAGAGACTGAGGTATGATGTAGATATATACTAGTAAGATAAATGCAATAATGAAGTTTATGGATACATAAAAGAGAGCTAATAAGGGATGAGGTGGGATAAGTGAATATGAGAAGATTTAGTCAGGCTTGCTCAAACTTTTACTTAAAACAACAGAGTCAGATTGTATGCATGCCTTGTTACTTTAAAGCATTGCACTCTTGGGATTTTGTTTTATGTAATTACTCATAAAGTGTGGTATAGTAGAAAGTAATGTAGTTTTCAATGTTATGAAGCACAGTTTCTTTTTTTTTAAATATGATTTTAATTAGCATTTTCACAAGATTACATTGTCCACAATGAAATATTACCTCACAAGTTAGAAGATGAACCAATGAGTAATTACATAAAACAAAATCCCAAGAGTGCAATGCTTTAAAGTAACAAGGCATGCATACAATCTGACTCTGTTGTTTTAAGTAAAAGTTTGAGCAAGCCTTACAGACTAAAAATATGTGTTATATTACATATAGTTTGTCAAAAAACAGATAAACTGGTTACTGTAATCGACATTATAATAATGAATAATGTTTTAAGTCAGAAAAAAAAATTGTTATATACCTATAGATTTAACCTTACAGGAAACTATTTACAACTATGTACACTGGGTTGTCACTTATGTAGTCAATTGTAGAATGTCCAAAAATTGGTGTTTTTCCACGTCGTACCAGTATGAAGATACCAATATGGTGAAAAGTGTTTTGATAATCCATGTATATGTCACAGTCATCTTGTAGCAAGGATTATAAAGCACACTTTCAATGTTCTGAGTTTTCAGTGTTTTGGAATTTAGAGGTTTTGGTCTCATTGTTATGAAATTCAATGATATGACATTTCAATGTTATGAAGTAGACGCATATATGAATTCACTTTAGAACATCGAAAGCCCATAGCATTGAAATTCAAAACATTGAGACCAAACTCTTGAAAATTCAAAACACTGAAAACTATTGAATCGCATAACATTGACAAAACATAGGAAACTAACATTTAATATATGCCAGCACAACTACATACAGAAACAAATAAAAACAAACCATATTATACTTCTCCAAATATAAGCGGGGAGGGCAAGCCCCCCCCTTCACACTCTATCTGGGGGTCCCCTGCTACTTAAATATATCAACTCCGAGATCGCACTACACAGAACAAAATGGCAAACATACCATTCCATGCTTCATGACTACCTGTTTAAATTGTAAAAAACTATCCTCTTAGAAACACTACTTCACTGTTAAAACATTAGACATTACTATATATCTCTGCGATACTTACCGGAGTTTCATAGGTAAATGACTATAATACTGCATATATTATATCTGAAAAGACATGGCCCATGAGTCCTGGATACAAAGGAATGAAGCACATGCAAGAGCTATGAGCAGAATTTGTCTGGAGATATAGCCAGATAGGAAGAGGAGGATTAGAAACCCATAAATGCGGTTAACAAGTTTAAGGGAATGCTAGATTTGTACATATGCACAGTGGCAGGTAATCTTGTAGATGTAGTAAGGATGATGAGTACAGTACCCTAGGAGGGCAATGTGGGAGATGAATCCAGGAAGGAAGGAAGGAGACAGTAAGGAATTTAAAAACATACCTCAAGGCTGGTCAAACAGTATGACACACTTGAGCTTATCTATATCCAGTGTACCATAAGTAAAGTCCCATACCATATCCTTGCAAGCTATGGGTCTCTTCAATGAATCCCATACCATGTACTTGCATGAACTGAAGACATTCCCCATGCAACCTAACACAATATTCATATTTGACTTTAACTACTCCAACATTAACTGGGAATTATACACAATGTCAAACATGCAGGCTCAGGGATTCCTGGACTTTGCTAACAAAGTTAACACAAAAGCTAGTCTGCACACCAGCTAGGGGTGCAAGTATCCCTGACCTCTTCTTCACAAGCATGGGGGAATGTGTGTAATGACTTCATTGTTCAGGGCGAACCACAAAGCTGTCTACTTTGAAATAAATATTAAGTCTGGGACCTCAGCTTACCCCAGAACATTTAAGAAATATTACCTCCTAGTAAGTGACAGTCTAACAAAATTCCAACTCCCAAACCCACGAGAACACGGGTCTATATTATTTGAATGAAAGTTCAAAATGTCGATCGCTAGAAATAGCGAAAATGCCTATAATCGATGTCTATTTTGTGAGATTGCGGTACAGTGAAGATCGGGAAATTTGTCCTTTCCTCACTGTAGTGCGATCTCAAAGTTGGTATATATAATTAGTGGGGGGCGGGCACAGTCCCCCACAATACATGATTCGATTATCGGCATTTTCACTGTTTCTAGCAATCGACATTTTGAACTTTTGTTCAAATAATATAGACCATGAGAACACAGCTGCCTATGTGGAATTACAGTCATGTAAAACAGCTACGTAGAGAAAGCTGCACCTATCTGAATTAAACAATGGACAACCCCTAAAACAAGCCACCTTGGTGGAATCCCAGTATAAACAGTCTATATAACCAAAAAAATAAAATCATGTCCAAAAATAGGAAGTGCATTGACCAGCAAAGTAAAACTCACTTATCAATCTGACCAAGTAGCTTAGGGGACTAAACAAGTCTGCCAAAGCCAAATTTGAGATAAAAACAGTCTCCCAAGCTAAAGACAACCATAAGTCTTTCTTCAATTAGGTCATGAATGCTAAAGGCAACACTCAACATGGTACCAAACTAATGGTGAATAGAACTACCTGTACAAAGCCAAAGGATATAGAAATCTGTTGATTGACAAGTTTTTCTCCAATTTTACCACCATACTACTCCCATTCCCTCCCCTCAGGAAATATCCCTGATTATTTCTCCACCAAAATATCCCTAAGGAGCAGGTCCTCACAAAACTCTCTAAGGCCAGGAACACTGCTTCAGGAGGCCCTAATAATATCTCAGGATACCTCCTGAATAGCATGAAACATGATCTGTCAGGGTTAATAGAATCTCTTTTAACCATACCCTCCAGAAAAGTTTTGCGCCAAATGAATGGAGGACTGTAGCGTTTATCCCTCTACATAAAGGGGGCTTCCACGGACTAGTTATGACTAGCCTCATATGCAAAGCTATACAAAAAATTATCATAGATATGATGAACAATGCTAAACCCAGTTTAAACAATGACATAGGAAACCTACAGTCACTGAACTCTACCCAGTTCGGTTTTGTCAAATGCAGGTCATATATTTATTTATTTTTATTTATTTATTTGCAATTTGATTACCGGGGAAGTCCACTGGGCCGAATTGACCCATTTTCAGTGGAGGCCCGGGGAGAAAAGCTCCAAGATGCATTATACAATTTAGATACAAATGATAGTTAATATTAAAGATCTTATGTAGAATAGTTACTCATAAATGCATTCAATATCATGCATAGTTAACAAATTCATTAAGCTTGAAGGTAGGGATCACACAGTTTCATTTGAGGAAAACAGATATGGGTTAGGTGTGGAAACAGTTTACATACAAACCTTTTAAGAAAATGTAAATATGCTTTACATACACACATCAACAGTAGAATGCTATTTACAATATTTACAAGGTTGGGCTGTGTGAGAGTAGCTGTAGGAGGTGAGAGCTTAGAGAGAGGCTATAGAAATTGTTGAGAGCTTAGATAGGCTCATAGGAAGATAACTATGAGAGCTGTAGAGCTTGGGAACCAGAGCGAGAACCACCTTGGATTAGGTTGGGTGAAGGCAGGTACATTTGCATTTAGTGGACAGGTGTTTGAATAGTTGGGTTTGAAGTTTTCTGAGTTTGGTATGGTTCTTAGTGTGGAGGGAAGGGAATTCCATTTTTTGCCTAGTGATAAAGATAGGAGAAGTTGGCCAGCAGGACGTTTAGGTTTATGGATAGTAATTAAGTTCTGATTTTCAGATCTGAGAGCTCTGTTGGGTGTATAAGGGGGAAGGATGTTAGTTAGAGCGGGACACTTTGTTGGGTGAAATATGAGTCTATGTGCAGTAGTGAGTTGGAGATACTCTAGGTAGTTTGGGAGTTCAAGCCAATTCAGGGATTGTAGGGTTAGGCAGTGATGGGTGGTATTTTTAGATTTAGAGGCAAATTTAGAGATTTTGTTGTAGCAGTTTTCTAGTTTAGAGGTGATAGAGGAGGACAGGTTGGTTAGGGGAGGGGCTCCGTATAATAAGGAAGGAAGCAGATAAGCCGAGGCCAGAGTTTGCCTGGTAGAGTTGGAGAGAAAGCTATTATTCCTATACAGCATACCTAGCTTTTAGTGGGTTTTCTTAATATTTTGTTGAATATTAATATCAACCTTGAGGTGTTTATCTACAGTAATGCCAAGTAGTTTGGCAGAGGGGACTACTTCTATAGGCGAGTTGGTTTGACTATAGACTTTGAAATTGTTTTTATTGTAGGAGAGGGTCTTTGTGGGAGGGAATAGTAGAATCTTTGATTTATTTGCATTGAGAGAGAGGTGGTTTTGGCGCATCCAGTTTTCAGTTGCTGAGAAGGCAGTTTGGGTTTTATTCAGCAATTCAGAGAGGTTTGAGGCAGAGCAGACTAAGATTGAATCGTATGCGTATTGAATGATTTTAGCATCAGGAATAGCAGTGTGAAAGTTATTGATGAAGATGTTAAAAAGCATTGGCCCAAGGATGGATCCCTGTGGTACACCAGTTGGGGTAGGTAGGAAGGAAGAGATGGAGTTCTTCCATTTGACTTCCTGTGATCTGCCTGACAGATAGCTGGAGAACCAGGATAAAGCATTATGTGAGAGATTAAGGTTTGAGAGATGACAGAGAAGGTGCTTGTGGGAAACAGTATCAAAGGCTTTAGACAGATCGAGTAAAACAGTAGAGACTAAGTGGCCTGACTCTCGGGCTTGATTGACAGTTCCTAGGAAAGAGAGTAGAGCGGTTATTGTGCTGTGTCCTGGACGGAAGCCATGCTGGGTAGAAGTGAGAAGATTGTTTTGGGTCAGGAAAGGCATAAGTTGGAGGTGGATGCATTTTTCTAGGATATTGGAGATCGTTGAGAGCAAAGCAATGGCGTGAAAGTTTGAGATGCTGGTATTTTTTCCTCCTTTATGAAGAGGAAGAATAAAAGCTGAGAGCTAGAGTTTGGGGACATATGATTCTTTTATGGATCGGTTGATAATTATGCTGATTGGAAGTGCAATGCCATCAGCAGCATATTTTAGGAAGGAAGAGGGAATATTGTCGGGAGTGTTAGAGCAAGGATTCAGTTTGGACAAAAGTTTTTTTATAAAGTTAGTGGAGATGAGTTTGAGTTCAAACAGATGAGGTGAGTTAGAAGGGGGAGAGTGTAGAGCAGTTGGGTTATTATTGGGAAATGTCTTGGTGAGGGTAGTAATAGTGTCTATGAAAAATGAGTTAAATTCAGAACCTAGTTCGAGATCAGATTTACTTGAGTCCGGACAGGGATTATTCTTGGAGCCTGAATTGAGGAGTGAGTTTACTGAGTTTCAGAATTATTTGGGGTTTTTGTTGTTATTGGACTGAAGTTTGATATAGTAGGATTTTTTGTCTTTGGTGATTAGTCATTTTGCACGGTTGCAGAGCTGTTTATATTGGAACAAGGTATTGTCCAGTTTATTGTTTTGGTAAAGCTTCCATAGTTTGTCTCTGTGGTGCATAATCTGTTTTGTCTCTTTGGATAGCCAAGGAGCAGTTTTAGTTTTTATCCTTTTGTTTCTTAGTGGGGCTAGTGTGTTTAAAGTATCAAGGAAGACAGAACTGAAGTATTCTATAGCCTTGTCAAGAGGAAGGATGTTTAGAATTTGCCAGTTCATTTGTTTGAAAGTATTTGAGAAAGTAGTTGGGTTGAAGCTACTGAGGTTATGAGTTTGAATGTACTGATGCTGGTGTGGGGAGAAACTAGTTGAGCGATGCATGAAGGCTGGGAGGTGGTCGCTAAAGGTATTGGGAATTGTGCCAGAATTGGTTATTTTATTTGGATCTGAGACTAGGATCCAATCTATAGTGGATCCGGGAATGTTTATTTTGTTAGGTCGAGTGATGAGAGGATTATTTGTGTGAAGTTATAGAGGTTAATGGATAGGGAGGGAGAGGGGCAAATGATTTTATTCCAATCAATATTCACATTACCAAGGATATAAGTTTCATAGTTAATTTCAGTAGAGGCCCATAGGAGAATATTTTCAAGTGTAGAGATATTGTTACCAGGTGAGATATATAGGGCAATGATGCAGATATTTTTATGTTTATTTAGTTTTAGAATTCCAGCAGTTAGTTCAGTGTTCTGGAATTGAGGAATTAGAATTTGGAGGGGAATTAAGGTAAGAAGGTTGGAGTAGACTAGGACAGTGTCTCCACCTTTTTTATTTAGTCGGTCATTTCTGAGACAATGAAATCCTGGGGGCAGAATATCAAAGTTGGAGATAAAAGGCTTGAGCCAGGTTTCAGAGATGGCTAATATATCTGGTTGGTTATGGCTTAACCAAGCTTGAAATTGGTGTACTTTGTTGTTTATATTTAATTGTAAAAATCTTTAGGGTGTTGAGATAGGAGGAAGAGGGGTAAGGGATCAGTGTTGTTAATAAAGGATGTAGGACCATACTTAACCTGATGGACTTCTTATAGGTCACTAAAGTCATGGATGAGGACAAAACAGTGTCCGCTGCCTACCTTTACCTAGCAAAGGCATTTGACACAATACCTCCCTCGGGCATTGTAGGCAAACTTACAAAATTATACATAAATCTATATATCTCCTGATGGATTAGCCAGCTGGTTCACTGACAGGATATAAGAAGCTAGGATTGGGGAATCTACCTCCACAAAGAGGTCAGTCACTAATTGAGCCCCACAAGGTTTAGTGCTGGGGCCTCTCCTTTTTGTCATCTGCTTCTTTGAAGTCAAGGCAAATATCAAGGGCCTTTGGCTGACCAAGTTTGCAGATGACTGTAAACTAGGAGTTGTCACTGAATCCTCCAAACACAAGAGGGCCTGATGTAGACAAACAACTGGTGCCAGAGCCATGGACTAAAACTCAATGTGAAAATATGCATAATAGTGCCAATTTGGAAAGATGGCCACCTCTGGAAATTAACACATTGATAATACACTCTTAAAAGTAGACCTAGTGGACAGGAATCTGGGAACACAATGATAGTAATCTGACCTTTGATCACAATATGTCTATTGTGTTGAGAAAATCATTCCACATTGTACAACTTATATGTAGTGGTGGGGTATGGATGGGCTTGGATCTTACTAAGATTGCAAAGTTGAATGTTGGTCCTAATACAGATTATTTGATTACAAAATATCACTGTTGGGAAGGGAAGAATCGTTCCCTTTTGAGTAGGATACAAATTGTCAAAACTTTTCTTCTACCAAAAATTCTATTTATAGTTAGACATTTACACATCCTGCTATGTCTTCATGTCTTAAATACTGGCATTGTATGATTATGAGTTTATCTGGAATAATATGAAACTTTTGAGTAACATGGGAAAACTATTCGCCTCGGCGGGGGGGGGGGGGTAGGTCTTCCTAATTTATGTGCATATGAGAAAGCTGCAATTGATTGGTAATACATTCAAGCTGGAAGGCCTATATGGTTTGGAGCAGAACTCCACATTATGATCCTCAGAGTCTTACATGAGATAGATCTTCCCATGAGGTTTGGAATCCAGTGAGATTAGAGCTTTGGTTCAGATGACCCTTCCCTGAACCCAAGACTCCACCAATAGGTTATTACAAACTGTTTTACCCATGTCCAACTTCTGGCTCAGTCTTCTCATTAGGGATAAGTATATCAGGACTGAGATTTGGGATTAGATTAACAAAGACCTAATTTTTTAGGGATGCTCAAGGCAAATTAGATGTTTTTTCTATCCCTTCTACAGGATTCAATGTATGAGTATTATGGGAGATTTGTCAGGGGCAGGATTTCAGGTATAAATTAGCTGCCTGCGAATCTGATTCCAGTCAGTGGTTGGAGAAGCTATGAAGGATTTCAGTAGAACCCCGATTGTCTCCCATAGCTAAGGTAAGACTGAAATTTTGTTACCAGTATTTTAATGTAGATTCTTGTGAGACTGGCTGGAGACTGTGTGATAAATTGCAAGACAATTCACATTGTCTAATTAACTGGAGTGAATGGGACAACAGTACTGAGAGTATTGTCTGATAGATGTTTAAGCCTCATACTATGACTCATATATTTCAAATGTGTTCACATATGGCAAAATCACCAGAACATCTTTGTCAAGTTCTGAACACTGGAGAGGGTGAATGTTGGAGCTGTGATGACAAGAAGACTGGTTAAATTCATATGATTTGGTTTAGTGAAAAGGTTACGAATACATGGGAAATATTACTGAAGTGGTAAGGTATACCTTGAGACTTTCTTGTCCCCATTCTTTGGATGTATATTTCTGGCTGCTAGTTATACTTTTGCAAGCATACCACCTGCCTATAACTGCTTGGGTTTGGTTGAGGGTCATTGTATCATTTTTGAGCTGACATTTAGCAACTGTAAATATTTTATTGAGGATCGGAGATCACAATTTTGTATGAAATTACATAATTTAGCCCAACATTGTCATAGAGATTTGGATAAAAATACTGGGAAGAATACTGTTTGTTATTTATGTTTGCTGGTCATTCTCTCTGCTAACTTTGGGAAGGGGGATTCTGAAATTGGGATTCTGTTTTTTTTTTTTTTTTTTTTTCAGATGTTTTGGGTGAACTTCTTAGACACTTCTTTTTAATCACTGTATAGACTTTGGAATGGTCATGGCAATTCATGTGAAAATGTCTTAAGCCTGTCTTCATTTTGTTATTTAATTTTATGTGAACTAGTTTTAATGCATTAATAAAGATATCATTTCATTAAAAACTGTAAAGACTTCAGTAATACATTTTCTTTATGCAAATGTTCTGTGCTAACTGTAAATCCCAAAATAAAGTACAAACCTGAAAAAAAATATAAGTAGGGACATGACATCCAGTTCTGAGGAGGTCATTGTTCCACAGTACTCGGCTCTCATCAGACCAGTCATTCAGTATAATGCACCTTCAGCATGTAGCTGATCATGTACTTGAAGAAGCTTGACAGATCAGAGGTTCCCCACAAAAAGAATACATGCAATAAACAACAAGTCATATATGGATTGTCTCAAAGCTCTATCTCTGTACTCAGTCTGCAATAGACTGCTGAGCAGTGATCTATGCCTAGCCTGCAAGGCATTCTCTGATCCCACACTGATAGATTTGTTGCACAGCCACAAAACAAGTAGCATCAAAAATACCCATTCTATGGACCTTAACCTCGTCTGAGACATAAACAGGACATGTTGGAAGTTCAGGTATGTGCCTCAAATATTACTTCTTCTCTGGAACAGGCTTCCCATCCATGTAATGCAAAACTCATGCCTAACCCTATTTAAACTGCAAATTTATCCATGGTTTGGCACCTATGTCCCTAATGTACAGGGGCAGCCTGCAAACTCTTGCTATGTACAAGCCTATAACGTAACCATAAAACTCCTTGGAGTATTATCACATGGAGTATTTTAATAAATTTGAGGTAAGCTTTGCTAGGCTTAAAATTGATATTTGGCCAATAGCCTAATAACCACCTAAGAATGTAAGAACATATGGATGGTAATGAAAATGTCCTGAAAGGGACAGAGAGGATGGTACAGGGGAGATGGATTTGGATTCAGATTTAGATGACTGAATCAAGGGAGCAGAGAATGATGGGACCTTCAGAAGGTACATTTTGGTTGTCAAGATGAGGAAGATCTGGTCTTAAGGAGGATGCGTGACTTAAAGGAGGAGGGAGATATGGATGTATGGACATGTTTCAAAAAGATAACCAGAAAATACAATTTTCCAAAGAGATTTTGTTTGGAATATGTGGGAATAAATAGAGATTAGTCAATGATGAGATGACAGGGACAGCACAAGAAGACAAGCACTCATCACATACAAGGCAAAAGATGATGGAAACAGTTTGTAAGGCTGTAGGAGAGAACCGCACCAATGCAGAGGTCCACAGACTGAAAAAGTGTCCGGAGGGAGTGGAAGGATGATGGTATCTGGCAGGATGCCTACAGTTGTGTAGAGAGATCAAAACTGTGTGCGTGGTCTATAACACTAATGTTACACCACTTCGTATGTGACATTTGACACTGGACATTTGGGAATAATAGCTGTAAAAAAGATAGTAAAAGATAATAAAAAGATAGTTGTTTGTCTTTTGGCTTTTCCCGGTTAGGGGTCACCACAGCTGAACTCCAGTCTACTAATGATTGGTAGTTGATTTTTACGTGCCGAGTTACCAGCCCTGATGCACAACCTTCAACGAAGGTATGCCCATTCACGCATGCCTCCACGCAGAAGACGCTCTAGCTGAGAATCAAACCGGACAGCGTCTTACTGTGAGGCGACAACGCTACTGCAGCACTACCACCGTGGGATAATAAGCACCTAGTTTCCACTATTAAATCAAAAAACAAAGATGGGGACTCACTTTTCACCAACACAGTAGGTAAAAACTGGAACCAGCTTCCTACTGAACTTTCCACCCTTGCTTCCACTTTTCTTTTTAAAAAACATCTTAAAGAACATCTTAAAACTCACTGGCTTTGTCCATGCTCTAACCCTGACTGATATCTCATTCCTCTTCTTGCTCTCTCTATACTACTCTACTCTACTATTCTATGCCGCCTATCTGTAATTAACAATTTCCTTTATAGTATGAAAAAAATAAATAAATAAATTTTATGTTTTCTCTCTGTATTTCATCTTATAAACACAAAAAAAAGGACCAATGGTGCGCACAAAAAGACCAAGAAACAGTAGTAAGCACCACCAACCAGGAATGAATTTTATTAATCTTGTTGCTTTTAATGTTGATTGAATTGTTTTAATTGATGTTATTAGGAAGGGTATAAATACAGATGGATGTGGTTGCTTTTCATTTACTGATGAAGTTGATGACGAAAACGTGCTGTATCTGTACAAGCATTAGTGTGGACAATAAGCTGTGTCTGGATTTTGCATTTACATTGTTCGTGTTCATTCCTGGTTGGTGGTGCTTACTACTGTTTCTTTGTATTTCATCTTAGCTTAAACCTACTAAATGACTCAGTAGAATTTTGTTCTGACCAATGTAGCCAATGTACTGTAATTCACTTGACTATTACTATATGTAGCCAATGTACTGTAATTCACTTGACTATTATTATATATTGCATTCTTTGTCACTGCTGATGCTTGGAGCTTTTCTCCCTGGGCCTCTACTGAAAATGGACATATATCCAGTTAGACTAGCTCAGTCAACAAATGTAAAATAAATAAAATAAATAAATAGTTACAGTTGGAGGTGTGCTGCTGAAGGTGCAGGGGACTTACATACCTGTGGCTATTTGCAGAAGTTGGATATCTGGCATAGGATGGAGAGAGCTTGCAAGGGGGTTTTATGGGAAGTAGGTTGCTTTAAAGTAGGAATTCTTTCTGCATGGCATTGTTGAGGAGGAGGGAAAACTACTGTGGACAAACAGAAAGGAGGAAGCAGTAATACAAAATGGAGGAAGCAGTAATATGAAATGGAGGAAGCAGTAATATAAAGGGTGGGGAGCAGCGTTATTGCACAACACTGGAAGAATACCTGGATATTGACTAATATTGAAATAATTGTACAACATGGTTAAGTAAAAATTTTAATGGCCTTAGCAAAGAACAGTGGACTGTAGGAAACTGAGAGATCTGGATAGCTTAGATTAAAAAGCAGGGGTGGTGGTGGTAATAAATTAAGGTATCTGGGAAGAGGACTGAAGAAGAGCAGGGTAATAAGGAGGGAATTATGAGAATCCAGACCTGCCTCAGACCCTGTTTTTGTTCTTTACTGCTGTACATTGAAATGTGACAAGGACAGGGCATCCATGACATTGCTGTTAAACTTAGGAAATTCAAAAAATAATCTGCACAAACACTCTTCAGAGAAAAAAAGGAATAACTAAGAAGTTAATAATATATTCATGCAATTGATAGCACTCATAAGAAAATAAAACTTTTTTAAATTGAGAAAATAAACAATTGACAGTTTTTTGGTCACATAAAAGTAAGCAGAAAAGATCCACACATTAGGATTTTTTATCAAAGTGTTTATCACAAGTGTATGTATTATGATCTGCCATCATGCATGCTTTTATAGTTTATTTCATTATTTATCTGTAATCCATAAAACAGCACCCTGCTTCAATGACAGCAAATGGAAGAAAAATACAGAATGCGACATAAGGATTGAAAAAAAAAGTATTTGCCAGGAAATGAATGTACTTTTTGTGCAGTAGAAATAAAACTGGTAACTTTTATGAAAATGTACTTTAAAATAGTTAAAAGTGAATACAGTTAATGCAGTAAATTAGCTGAAAGTATTTATATAACTTCTCCTGCATAACAACATTTTGTGAAAATGGGTACTTAACATTTTAGAAAAAAGGTGTGGCTTTGACTCATGTTGAAAGCTATGCATCTCTATCGGTATTGTATGGAAAGTTACAGTTTCTACACAGGATAACAAAACAATGTGCTGAAACTGTAAATATGGTATGCACATCTCTGTCATGGCTAAGAGCCATCTGTGTCTGCACTAAGATTAATTGGTATGACTATTCCTCCCAACAAACCGTTTCATTCGGCATGTATTTCACTTTAACACCATCTGGTGAAGGAGATAACAGACAACAATTTCGCTCACATCTTGGTTGATGCTGACTAGAAAGGGTTCACACACAAAAAAAAGAAACTAAAAAAGGTTTCAACTAACATAAAGGACAATGCTTGATGAAAGGACTTTTCATTGTTTTTATCAGTATTAATGGGTATGAATTTACTAACTCACATTTACATATATTGTTTTCACTTATACCAGTATTAGTTTAGAATTTATTTATTCTTATATTTTCTCTTATCTAAATTGGGTAGTTAGTTGGCATGATTTTTTATGTTGCTGGTTGTATGCTTAAAAGAAAAGATGTGGTGTATGCATTAGATAAGGAGATAAGGGATACTGTATTCTGCATACTTTAACCACATATGCAAGAAAAATAACTCTTCATTCATTTCAAAAGTGATAAATAAGCTGTTATGCATATAGTCTAAGAATTGCCATTTTCATGAGAATACTAAATTTCATTTCATATGCATTTAGAAAGTCTAATTGGTCTACATATAGCAGTCCTGCATCTGCAAATAAATTATGCAGAGCTGTGGGCTCAGATGAGGTTACATACTGGCATTGTTAGCATAGCATACACACACAGGCATAGAAGTGCAGCTGTTGTCTTTGTGTTTTGTATTCTGCATTTCCCATTGTTTTCATGATTGCAGCACTTAAGACCATGCTTGGGGGTTGGAGAGCTGACGTATTATGATAACATTTGGCAGTATCTCTGGTTGCCTTGATAGGCCTCTCGGCTGTGGATCTATCAGTGTATAGAGCCTTCCAAATGTCCCCTCCTGTATTTAGCAAAAGTCAGAAGACAGGGGTGTGTCATTTTCAGAAGAAACCAGCTGGGTTATGCATACTCACAGAAGCACATTCATGAATGATCAGACTGAAGAGGTTTTGTGTCACCAGGTGCCAGATACAGGAAGAAATGGTGTATTTTCTCTTATCAAATGCATTAGTGATATTTTACTTGATTGCAGAGTCTTTAATACATATACAGCAGTAATTTATACATTTTTAGATTAAGGGAAATGAAGCCACAGTGAAGAAAGTACTCCCCGGTCAGAGCTTGTCAGATGTCTCTTGTGGTCGCAGAGCATAGCATGTTCTAAACACTGGGGTTAGCTTTGAGCCTAAATATTTCATCATCCTTCCATAACAAAATAGGGTACTCACAGTGACAGACACCAATTTTTAATTATTTCCCTGCTCTTAAAGGTGAAACTGGCCGTAAATGAGACCTGGGAGCACATCTTTCTGTGTTTTGATATGGATAACCATATTTACCAGATGCTTTTAATCAGTCGTCTTACTTTGCAAGGAGCAGTATTCATTATCCTTTGATGTCAGTACATTCTACAGCAATAGTATTTTGAGGTTTCCCACCTTCCAATAGTAGTATATTTTTAAGCTATTTATAACTGGTAAAACATTTTAATTTCTGTAACATAAAAGAAGTCAAACAAAATGAATACGCAGTTCAAATGCAGTACTTGAGGTATGTGATATATCACTGTATATTTCTGCTGCTATGTGACAAAACCTGGAACTTTTATGCCCAAGCGTAATAGCATAATAAAACCTGGAATTACAGTTCTGAAAATGTAAGTTGTTGTGTACTTGGGAAAGAGAATGTAACAGAGTTATATTTCTGTCATACTGTTCTTCACATGCTCTGATACTAATTGTTTTCTTTTAAAGCAAAGTATCTTTAATTTGAATATTGGTTTTCTATATTACTTTAAGATGCCCCGGAAGGCTTGAAAATACATTTTCTTTTCTTTTACTGTTCATGGTCTCTTTGGTTTTATTAAACTGGAGAAGAATTTGTGTGCACATTTCCTGTTTTGTTCTTGAACAAAGATAATAGTCAGCTGACCCTGACACTGTTACTTTTGCTGTTAAAAGGAAGAGAGGCTGATTGCAATTAAAGAGTAGTATGATGAGGTATAATACTGTGCATTGTGGTAGTTGTAGTTGAGGTGGGGGCATGAAATCATGAAGGGGGAGAAAAAAAAATATATTTTATATATATATATATATATATATATATATATATATATATATATATATAATACATACACACACACACACACACACACACACACACACATATATATATATATATATATATATATATATATATATATATGTATATGTATACATATATTAGCAAGGGTACCCTATACCGGTTATCAGAAGAAAGGATGGGGGGGTGTTCTAATTACTCCTTCAATTATTTGGCTGATTCAAATAATAATACGATGAACTGTGAAGTGAGGTAGCAATGTTAATCACTAGAGATGGGTGTTGTAAGTAAGGAACTCAGCCTGAGATAGCATACCATCATCTCAGTGTGCAGGGAACCAGCACTGCTAAATTGTTAAGAATACTTACCTAATTCTGGTGATGATACAGAGAAAATGGCATGTAGCTAACAGACAGTGTGCAACCAGGAGTTACCAACATGTATGAGGACAGACAGACACACACACACACACACACACACACACACACACACACACACACACACACACACACGCGCGCGCGCGCGCGCGCGGCACAAGACGTTTCCACATCAGAAAAGGTAAAGGATAGCCTATAAAGCACAGATTCCACATATTGAGGGGATAGTCATGGACGTTGTGGTGCAGTCTGAGAATACTGAGTGTGTGGCAGGTGTGCAGTACAAGACAGGGGTTAGGGGCCCCAAGACTCTTGGTATGAATGAAATAAGAGAATTGATAGGGCTATGGGGCAACCAGCTGCAGATTAGCTTGGCAGAACCTTTAGGTAGCTAATCAGCATGGGTAATAGGAAACATTAACTTGGGCAAGTTGTTTTCCTGCAATATGGAACATGACTGTATCACAGAGTGCAGCTTTAATTTGCTTAATATATAGTTTCATAGGTGTGTACTAGGCTAATGGCTCTGGAGCCTTTACAAGCCTAGCTCATAGGATTACCCTGCCATCTTGCTACCTGACCTTAGTTCCCAGTGCTTCTGTCGAGTAGAGCCACTGGTGTGATCCCTGGGGTGAATTTTCTATTTCCCATCCACTCATCAAGATTTCTCTTGAAGAGGGCCAGTACGGTGCTCTGTTTGACATGTATGGGAAGTCTATTCTATAGCAGGGCAGTCTCTGGGTTATGAACTTGTCTCTCCAGCACATTCTGTTGATTGTGGCAATGAGGTTGAGGTCTCTGGAGTGTGTGGTGCAGAGTGATTGGGATTTCTTTAGATTTAGCATTTCTAACAGAGTTGGGTCAGACATGGCTCTGTAAGTTAAGCAGAGATTGCCTTTAAGTAGGCAATAGGAGACAGAGAATAGTTGGAGTTTTTGAGTCTGTCCACACAGGACAAGTGTTTAAGGCCTAGGATCCTATTTGTGAGGTACTTTTGCGGCCTCTCCAGTTGTTGCAGGTGTCTAGTGAGGTACATTCCAGATGGGGCATTGTACTTGATGATTGACCTAATGAGGGAAGAGTAGATGGAGACAATGACCTCTTTCTTCCTGGGTGCTAAACCCTTAGTAATGAGATGTGCCACATAGAAGGACTTTCTGACCACAGTGGCAATGTGGTGGTCAAAAGAGAGGTTGCTGTCAACCTGTGTTCCCAAATCTCTTATAACGTCTTCTGGGTTTTTCCCAAATGGGATGACATCACATTTTTTGGCATTGAGCTTAAGGCCATGGTTCTGATACCAGTCGTTGGTCTCAGTGAGGCCTTTCTGTAGGATGTCAACATCACTTTGGGAGTTAATAATGGCTCCCAACTTGCAATCATCTGCAAACTTTGTCAGCCAGAGTCCCTTTGTGTTGGCCAGGACTTCAGAGAAGTAGATACCAGACAGGAGAAGACCCGGGACCGATCCCTGTGGGACTCCACTCGTAACTGGCTGGCAGTCTGACTTGGAGTCAGCTATTTTCACACTGTGTGTTCTATCTGTGAACCAGTTTGCAACCCACCTAGCAATATAGGGGTTGATGCCTACCTTAATGAGTTTTTCTATGATTCCTGAGTGGCGAATGGTGTCAAAGGCCTTGGCCAGATCAAGGTAGGCTGTAGGAACCACCTTGCCTTCATCCACAGCTCTGGTGATTGACTCAAATAAGTCGACCAGGTTGAGCAGGCATGATCTACCCTTCACAAAACCAAACTGTGCGGGATCCAGAGTTTGGAGATTCCCTATATCTTTGTTTATTAGTTCCATGATGATGTGTTCAATAGCTTTGCATATCAGACTTGTCAGGCTAATGGGCGATAGTTCCCAGGATCTGTAGTTGCTCTTCCTTTGTGGAGAGGGATGACTATAGCAGTGCGCCATTCAGTAGGGACAAAGCCTGAGGTGATGCTGTGATTGAACAGGGCACACAGGTGAGGTGCCAGTTCATTCTGTAGTTCATGTAGAACACAACCATGGATGTTGTCAGGGCCCATAGAGGCTGTATTCTTGGCCTTAGATAGTGCTGTTTTAACCTGTGCAGCAGTAATACTGGGTGCCTGGCAGTCTACTGGTATTGTGATTGGTCCTTTGGGGGGGGGTAAAGCTGGCACTGAATCTGTTATCCAGTATATTGGCAATATCTGTTAGCTTGGTATAGGAGGTACCATTGTGCAGTAGCTCAGAGCAAATCTGGGTATTGCCGTGGAGATTCTTTACATAACTATAGAAGGCCTTGTGGTTGTCTTTACTATCTGCTGCAATTCTGTTTTCATAGCTAGCTTTAGAGGATTTGATGAGGGATCTCAACTTTTTTGTTGAGGCTGATAAGGGAGTTTTTCCAGTCTTGGGACTTCACCTTATTTCGCATCAGTTTTCTCCTTCTGTTGCAGAGTTTGCTTATGGCAGGGGACCACCAGATTGGCTTTCTTTTTTTGGAGGAGAGTGCCTTGGTTCTACTGGGTATGGCAATATCCATGCATTTGTGTACGTGTTCGTACAATGCATTGGTGTATGATTTGGCGGTCGTGCAACTATTCTCCATTTTCATGGGTGCCATGAAGTTAGCTACCTTTGTTTTTAGGAGCCCAAAGTTAACTTTGGAGAAGTTTTTCATGGTGGTTACCTTTGCAGGGAGGCGTGGGGTGGGAGGGCTGTGGATTTCCAAGGTGATTAGTTTGGTTGGATCTAACCAGGGAGGAGTTGACTATTGGTGATGAGCAATGGTTACCTATGTTAATAATGACCATGCCAATGATGTTGCTACCTCTAGTGGGGGTAAGAAGGAGCTGGTCCAGGGCATTGGAATTAATGAATTTCAGGAAACATTGGGCAAGTGTATTGGTACATGAGTAGTTTTCTCAGTTAATGGAGGGGTAGTTAACAGTCCCTCAGTGTGAGAGTGTTATGTTGGACCCTAATATTCTCCAGGGTGCTTAGGAATGTGGAGTGTGAATCTTGGGACATGGTTGGGGACCTATAACAGTCTACGAGCTGAATCGTTGTCTTACCCAGTGTTAGCTGCACCTGAAGAATTTCTGATGTGTTATGTTGGGCTACCAGTCTGGGGGTGTGTGCATTCTTTATGAATATGGAAATACCACTGCCTTTGTAGCTTCGGTCCAGGTTCTGGGGCTGAAAGGTGTGGAATGAGTTATAGCCTGGTAGTGCAGGGGTACTTTCTGCTGCCTTGAACCAGGTCTCTGTTACAGCACAAATGTCGATGTTCTCCATTTTTAAGGAGTGCTTTGAATGATTGCATTTTGAGATTTAGACTTCTAGCATTGAGCACATGACCCTCAGATATGTACACATAGAAAATATCAGCTGTGGTGGTGCAGGGATTAGCACTGTTACCTCACAGCAACAAGTTCTCTAGATCGATTCTTGGCTGGAGCACCTTCTGTGCAGTGTCTGTATTTCCTCCCTGTGGTCAAGTGAATATTTAAAGACATGCAGGTTGGTGCATGCGTGTGTGCCTTCTGTGAAGGTTGGGCACTGGGCTGGCAACTTGACACTGTAAAAACTCCACTGCCAATCGATCTGCGGACCAGTGATCCGCTGTAGCGACCAACAATGGGAGACACCGAAAGACAGTTATTTGTGCACAGAAAATGCTTTTGTATGTTATAGATTCTCATGTACTGTATGAGGAATTTAGCTAAAAGAACTAGTTTTTCAAAAACTGCCATCCATTTCCTGTAGAGTGTGACACAGATTTAATCTGATCCTACAGTACTATGTGGCCAGTGCTGTTATCTGAAAACTTTATTCAGTGTTTGTGATTTATTGTCCTGCAGTTGCAGTAGTACTCCTCTTAGTGCATAATCATGCAGAGAGTGTCACACTGCTGTCTTAGTTCATAAAGGTGGATAAATTAACTGCCTGCTAGTATTGAGGGTTGAATGTGTGCTAGGAAAGCAGATGCATTTTATTGCTGAAACCTGAGGAACATTCTTTTCAGTTGTACTATTATGTACAAATACTGTGATTGTCATATGTGATTTTTATAGACATAGTCGGCCTTAACCATAAGCCAACTAGGTGGCACTCTAGCAGGGGGATTTTTCCAGTATTTATTTGGAATAGGCAGACCAGGATGGGAGCACTGGGTGGTGTGGTGAGGGTGCCATGGAGCTCTTTTGCCTAGAACACCAGTTGACCTAAGGCCGCTCCTGTTTGCAGATCAGTTATACCTTTAGTGTCCTGAAATACCTCTCAACTGTACAGATTTCACAGAATTTCCAGACTTTTGCCTCATATTTTTGGTCTGTTCCTCATAAAAATTATTTTTTGACAAATCACTGGGCTAATCTAAGAATTAAAATCAATAAATAATGACATGTATTTGAGTTTCAGGCTTCATATCCTTTGGAAAATGCATGCTAACACTAATCCTGTTATTCTAGCAACTTTATAAGTTTATAAGAGCAATATTTAAAATGTGTCTCAATTTTTGGGCCTTTGCCCCCCCCCCCCCCCATTTTGTCAGAGTTTGTCCAGATTTCTTGCTCTAAGTGGTTGAGAATTATGGTCCTGATGCTGTAAGATGAGTGTAATATTCAGGCATCTAACTGAAATGGCATATTCCTGGCTTTACTTATATTCAGGCATCTAACTGAAATGGCATATTCCTGGCTTTACTTAAGTACATCAGTGTAATTACAGCTTGCTGTCATGTAGGGCATATCAGAGAACAGTTACTGTGTTTATTGTGTGGGCTGAAACAAAGAAATGCTGAATGGTGTTACCACAAAAATGTATTCACAGATAAATGATGTAAAGTGAATAAATGTGTTTGATCGTCACACCAGGCACTCAGGTATATAGAAATACTTTGCATCTATCATTTCCAGATTAACCTAATGATATTGTGTTTTAAGTATGTCAGAGTGAATCACCATGTAATGTCAAACAGTATGCATTATGATGGTCATTCTAGTATTAAAGCTTCTACTGGTTAACAACTTGTGTTCTGGAAAATGTAATTGACAGCTTGCATGATTAATAATGCACTGTGTTAAGACAAATGAAACTTGTATTTGCTGTTGCAGGTTATATTTTTGACACATACAAACAGAAATTTGGCAGCCATAAGTCTCTCTAAGCCATATTAAATCTTTGCATCCTGAAAGAGAACACTTTGGACTGGTTTGACATACTTTTGCTGATTGGTCTGGTACATCAGACAATAATACTCTGCTAACATTACAGCTCTGAGCACAATGCAGTATGATGCAGCCCTATGAAGAGGCTGGAAGAAAGCAGGATCTGGTGGACTCTGCTTGAAAACTGATGCTACAGTTGTGAGTTTTTATCTTCTATGACAAAGTGTATACACATGTGCACACATGCACACACACACACACACACACACACACACACACACACACACACACACACACACACACACACAGATACACACATGGATTCAAACAGTACAAGTTCATGATGTGACAATACACATGCATTTTCTCCATTATAAATGGCCACTTAACCCACGGTGGTGGTGCTGCGGTAGCATTGTCGCCTCACAGTAAGACGCTGTCCAGTTCAATTCTCAGCTAGAGCGTCTTCTGTGTGGAGACATGCGTGAATGGATGTACCTTCGTTGAAGGTTGTGCTTCAGGGCTGGTAACTCGGCATGTAAAAATCAACTACCACTCATTAGTGGACCGGAGTTCCGCTGTGGCGACCCCTAACCAGGAAAAGCTGAAAGACACAACAACAACAACAGCTTTACTGCTGTCAGTGCTATGCTGACTATATGGTGGGTGTGGGAGTTAGGTAATGTTGTTCCTATTCAACCATAATAACAGAAAGCAGGCACTGCATATTTTGGAAATGCAGAAAGTACTTGTGGAGTGAAATTATACTTAGAGTTTAAATAGGTGGTATTTTTTAAAATTTTCCCAGAATGTCTTCATATCATACTCTGCTGAGACATGCTTACATATGCTGCAGCAGTGCAGAAGTCATATGTTCATGATGAGTTCCTGAAATATGCAGTATGTCATCATAAATTGCTGCCTGATACACGGATTGTGCACATTGTTGTTTGAAGGTGATGGTAAATTTCCCAATGCATTTTTTGTTTCTTTTTATATATTTGTTCTTGACACTTCTGTGGTGTTTTTCACCTCTTTACCTGCTAATGAGGGCTATCATACAATTTCACTGCAGGACTTCCAGAAGCCTAATGAAAATATTCATATATAAGCATTCTGATTTTTATTAGATAAGGATGTCTCCCTTCTGTCTCCTGATGACGAGCCTGTTTTATTCTAGTAGTGTGTTCAGCTTACTGTACCTTTTCCAATTATAACTGCTTTTCTGCCTTGCTCGTTGTTTCATTATTGCTTGCTACCCTATTTGTTATTTATTCATGTTTTGTTCTCCAGGTTAGTCTTACTAAGCAGTGACCCTTTTTAGGACGTCAGTTCTGTATTGTAGAATGATACAGCACCAACTAGGTTTGTTTAGTGACCTGGGCAAGGGGAGGTCTAGCAGATGAGGGAAAGGAATGAAGAAATATTGCTGACCATAACTCTCGACTTCTTAGTGCAAGAACTCTGGACATAGCCCAAAATAATGGGGGAGGGAAGCCCAAAATCAGGGACAGATTTAAAAAATTGCTCTTATAAGCTTAGAAACATGTTAGAGTAATGTGTTTTGCATTGGCATGCATTTTCTCAAGGATATAAAGTCTGAAACTCAAATATCTGTCATTATTTAATGCTAGAAGTCAAAATTTCAAAATGCACTCACTTGAGGCACTCCTTAAAATGGAGAACATCGATATCTGTGCAGTGACTGAGACCTGATTCAAGGCTCCAGAGAGCACCCCTACACTACCAGGCTATAACTCATACCACACTTTTCGGCCATGTAACCTGGACCGAAACACCAAAGGTGGGGGTGTGTCCATATTCATTAAGGATATCCACTCCTCCAGGCTAGTTGCTCAGCATAATGCATCTGAGGTTATCCAAGTGCAACTAACTCTTGGCAAAACTGCAATCCAAATTGTAGCTTGCTACAGATCCCCCACCATGCCCCATTATTCCCACTCCTCTTTTCTTGATTTACTGAAAAATATTAGGGTTCAACCAAACACCCTAATAATGGGCGACTTCAACTACCCCACCATTAACTGGGAAAACTACTCATGTACCAACTCCTTAGCGCAACGCTTTCTGGAATTCATAAACTCCAATGCCCTAGATCAACTTATCCTCAACCCCACCAGGGGCAACAATACCCTAGACCTCGTCATTACCAACATGAGTGACCGGTGTTCCACACCTGAAGTCAACTCCTCGTTGGTCCGATCCGACCATAAGCTAATCACCCTTGATATCCACATCCCACCCCACCCCCCATTAAGGAAACCACAGTAAAAAATTTCTCCAAAGCCAACTTCATGCTTCTTAAGACAAAAGTAGTGAACTTCATGACACCCATGCAGATGGACAATACAGTTACAGCTGCTGAATCCTACACAAATGCACTCTATAAGCACTTACATGAGTGCATGGATCGTGCTATCCCAAACAGAACCAAGATGCTATTCTCCAAAAAAAGGAAGCCAATCTGGTGGTCCCCTGCCATAAACAAACTGTACAACAGAAGGAAGAAACTGTTGCAAAAGAGAGTAAAATCCCATGAGTGGAGGAGCTCCCTGGTCAGCCTCAGTAAGAAGCTAAGATCCCTTATAAGATCCTCCATAGCTAGCTACGAAAATAAAATTGCCACTAATTCCAAGGACAACCACAAAGCATTCTATAGCTATGTCAAGAATCTCAATGGCAACACCCAGATCTGCTCTGAGTTGCAGCACAAAGGCACGAAAATTACAGAACCAACTGGTATTGCCAACATCCTGGCAGATAGGTTCAGTGCTAACTTTACCCCCCCACCCCCTAAAGGGCCCATATCTATACAGGAAGAATGCAGAATCCCTGTAATCTCAACTACGTAGGTGAAAGCTGCACTCTCTAAAGCCAAAAACACAGCATCCATGGGACCAGACAACATCCCAGGCTGCGTTTTACATGAACTTCAGAATGAACTGGCTCCCCACTTAAGCACCATGTTCAATAATAGCCTCACATCAGGCTTTGTGCCCACTGAATGGTGCACAGCAACAGTTATCCCACTCCACAAAGGGGGAGCCACCACTGATCCTGGGAACTATAGACCTATTAGCCTGACGAGCCTGGTCTGCAAAGCCATGGAACGTATCATCATGGATCTCATAAACAAAGACATTGGTAACCTCCAAACTCTGGATCCCACCCAGTTCGGGTTTGTGAAAGGCAGATCATGCCTCCTGAACCTGATTGACTTCTTTGAGGCAGTCACCAAAGCAGTAGATGAGGGTAAGGTGGTTCACACAGCCTATCTTGACCTCGCCAAGGCTTTCAACACCATCCCCCATTCTGGAATTATAGCTAAACTCAATAAACTAGGCATAAATCCCTACATCACAAGATGGGTTGCCAACTGGCTCACTTACAGAACCCACACTGTAAACGTTGCAGACTCCAAATCTGACCTCAAACCAGTGACAAGTGGAGTACCACAGGGTTCCGTCCTGGGACCGCTCCTTTTTGATATCTACTTCTCTGAAGTACAGGCTAACACAGAAGGCCTCTGGCTATCGAAGTTTGCAGATGACTGCAAACTAGGAGCCATAGTCAAGTCCCCAAATGATGTTAACATCCTACAGAAGGGCCTCTCTGAGACAGATGCCTGGTGTCAGAGCCATGGCCTCAAGCTCAGTGCCAAAAAGTGCATCCCCTTTGGTAAAAACTCTGTACCCATGAACTACCACATAGGCAGCAATCTACTTAACACGGAATACATGATAAGAGACCTTGGGACCCAGGTGGACAGTAGTCTCTCCTTTGATAGTCACATTGCCACAGTAGTCAGGAAGTCCTTCTACGTGGCACACCTCATCATAAAAGGGTTCTCATCTAGGAAAAAAGAGGTCATCGTTCCCCTCTACTCGACACTCATTAGACCCACTATAGAGTACAGCGGCCCTTTTGGAATGTACCTCACAAGACATCTGCAGCAGCTGGAAAGGCCACAGAAGTACCTCATGAAGAGGATTACTGGACTCAAACAAATGCCCTACACTGACCGCCTCAAAAAACTCCAGCTTTACTCCTTAGCATATCGCCTACTCAGAGGTGATCTCTGCCTAACATATAAAGCTATGTCAAACCCAGAGCTGTTGGACATGCTACACCTAAAGAAATCCCAATCCCTCTGAGCTACACACTTTAGGGACCTAAACCTTATCACCACAATAAACAGGACATGCTGGAGGGATAGATTCCTATCCCAGAGACTTCCCATACTCTGGAACAGGCTACCCATCTATGTCAAGCAAAGTTCTTCATTAGCACTCTTCAAGAAAAATCTTGATGAGTGGATGGGAAATAGGAAATACACCCCGGGGATCACTTCTGTGTCTCTGCTCGACAGTGGCACAGGAAAATATCTTTCTTGGGTGGCGTAAGCCAGGGAACCTTGTTGGCTAGGCTTGCGTAGGCCCT
This sequence comes from Protopterus annectens, assembly GCF_019279795.1. Taxonomy (NCBI): domain Eukaryota; kingdom Metazoa; phylum Chordata; order Ceratodontiformes; family Protopteridae; genus Protopterus; species Protopterus annectens. The sequence goes on from NC_056729.1 coordinate 966,192,878, forward strand.
TGGGCCGATAGCCTAGTACCTACCTATGAACCTATGAACCTTCAGTCCACTATGATTTGCCAGAAAACCACCTTTTTTTAGAGAACAGATCAAAAATATGAGGTAAAAAATCTGGATAGTCTGCAAAAACCTGGACAGTTAAGAGGCATGCTATTGAATTGCCCAGCCCTCTGAAAGGGTGGGGAAAGGGTACACCTCAGAATGTGCCTCCTTATTAATGCTTTCTTGATAGCCAATGTCCTGTGGTTA